>NW_027494050.1:0-310578 GCF_021521415.1 Bidens hawaiensis
TCCATATATGTTAATTCGATAAAAAAGTATCTCATAACTTAGATTATCTATCTATTTATTTATATTACTATTAAAAGACTAAAATAATTAAAATGAGACGTCACTTGTCATACAATCAAATATCAAGTTCGCATTTCTTTTATCATGCGAGTTCTAAATTTGACAATAAATGATCTATCGGTTCCAATCTATAACCTTTTAATCTTACACATTTTTTTAAAACGGCTATATATTATAAACAAAGCCCGAAAGGGAATACCCAAACCTAGGACCAACCCAACCGAACCAACGACAAATATGATTACAAAGAGGAAATAGACATAATTACAACAAAAAAGGGATAGAGGGTCTAGTTTTTAACCATAGACGCGCCTCCTCCTTAATTAACCCTGATACTACGACATCACAAAGCCGCTTGTTAAAAATGACCTAATTTCTGCATTTCCAAATGGTTCATATCATAATCAAGAAGATTGCTTGATCAAATAATTTTCCTTTTCTCCTTGTTATCTTAACTCGTATGTTTTATTTTATTCTATTTATACTTAAAGAAACTTATACAAATTACATATATTTTTTAAACTTTACTGTATATATATAATGGGTTTGGATCAAATACAAATGAAATTAACGTGCTAAACATGAGAATCAAGTAGAGTAATTATATATACAAGTAGAGTAATTATGTAATTACTCTATAATAATTACTCTATGTAATTATGTAATTACATAATTACTCTACTTGTATATATAATTACTCTACTTGATTCTCACGTTTAGCACGTTAATTTTATTTGTATGTTAACTTTCCTCTATATATAATTAGGTGTTAAAAATAGTATATAATTTACACATCATCAAAGATGTACGTGTAATTAGTTCTAATTCAGTGTTGAAATATTTTACCTATGGCATGTAATATCACTAATAAGCATTATCATGCATTTATAAACTGTACTGTGCGTTCTAGAGGTTTATACGGGTCGAACGTAATACATATATAGGAAAACTTGATCCAAACTCGAATATGACATGGGTTTGTACGAATCAAGGAGAAATCGAGACCTTTTTAAAAAGATACCACACATAACCAAATCAGTTTACGTTATAAGTTATAACATAAAGCACGTTTTCTAAAACTTAAAATTAGATGGGTTAGCTGCTCACAAGTTAATTGGATCGTTTATGTTTCTAATAAATAATAATAACGTCGTTTAAAAAATTCATGATATTTGTACCCAGAGGTGGGCAAATAAACCAGTTAACTAAACCGAAACCGAACCAGTTTGAAATCGGTTTATGTAGAAACCGGTTTGGAACCAATTGAAACCGTAGGTTCGGAATCAGTTTGTAATTTTCTCCACCAAAGCCGTTCCAAACCTGTTAACCCAACCAAAACCGATCGTAACCAGGTCAAGAAAGCAGTTTCAAACCGAACCGAAAAGATCATAAACCGGTTTGCATTATGTTGACCAAACAAAACCGGTTTCAATCCATACTGGTTTTGAGTTTTAAACCGGCTTGTGCATCTTTGTTTTTTTTCACTGCAAAATGTCAAGAATTAAGTGATGAAGCATAATGAAATAATAAGCAGTTGCAAAATATTAAATGCGCATCCGGGGAATCGAACCCCGGTCAGTACCGTGGGAGGGTACTATGATACCACTACACTAGATGCGCTTTTGGTTTATGTGCAAATTAGTAAGTTTATAAACGGGGCAGTTGTACATTGGAAAAGTAATTTTGTTGTTGTTGGTTGTTTCATTATAGGCAACTGATACATAATTCATAGGTATATACTACGAAATCATTAAGTAAAAACTGATCAACATTAAAAAGGATTAGGCATGTAAATGAAATAAACCTTTTGTGAATTATTCATAAACTGTTCGATGGGTGATTCGTTTATTTAATAAATGAAAGAACATGAACAAGGTATTTGTGTTCGTTTAATTAAACGAATAAACATGGACACATGTTTCATTCGTTAATTTTATGTTCGTGAGCGCTCGTTTATGTTCCTTTATCTATGTTCATTGATGTTCGTTTATTTATGTTCGTACACATATAAATAGAAAATAATTAAATATTATCTTGAAGGGTCATCTACTTAGTAGTTTCATATTTGTTCATTTCAGTGTGTTCATTTATATTTGTTTATATAGTTTGCACGTTTGCTTATCTTTGTTCACTTATGTTCGTGAACTGTTATTTAGAATTTAAACAAACGAACATAAACAAACATCTAAATAAACAAACACAAACAAGTTCATTTTTTAAATAAACGAACACATAATATTTCAATCTAGTCCCCTCAAAGGCAAGCATGTAACTAAATTCAGATAAACCACAAACAACTTTATTATTCATAAAAATAATAAAATCATCTATTTAATGGTTTCATATCTGTTTATTTCAGTGTACTCATTTGCATGCTTGTTTATTTTTGGTCAATTATGTTCATGAAATGCTTATTTAGAAGTTGGAGTACCTGGCGTTATTTAGTTGACCGTTCGAAAAAGAAAACAAACGAACACTTGATATTTCAATCTAGTCCCCTCAAAGGCGAGCATTTAATAACTGAATTCAGATAAACCACAAACAGCTTTATTATTCATCATAATAATATCCAGTGAGCTTCTTCAGGTAACCGTTCAATCACAGTTTTCATTTATAATTATCACTAACTGTTTATCACTCGATCTTCGAATTCGTTGATTTTGCGGTTACGAAGCTCCGTTTAGTTACAATTAACTGTTTATGAATCAGGTTATTGTATAATTGATGATTTAAACTTAGCTTATACTGTTTAATTCATCCGATTACGCTTCAAATTAATGTTCAATCGGAGTTGTATTATGTTTAGGCTTCGTGCTTATCATTCATTCATTTGTAGACCTAGAATAATACATGTATCGCTAATTGAATGTGATTTTATCATCGAATTCGTTGTTTTCGTCGTTACGAAGCTTCGGTTAGTTATGATTAACTGTTGTGATGTTGTTATAGCTTCTGATTGTGAAATTAGTTCGTTGAGTCAGCTTAGGTTAAGATGATTTAGATTTTAGGTTTATTGAATTCACATCGAATACAAATATTCGAGTTCGTTGTGGTTACGAAGCTTTGTGTAGTTATGATGAACTGTTATGATGTTGTTCTAGCTTCTAATTGCATAATTAGCCACTGAATCATGTGGAATTGATGATATAGACTTAATTTTTACTGTTTAATTCATTTGATTACACTTCAAATTCTGTTCAATTACAGTTTAGTTTTGTTGATGCTCATGTAATTTGATGCGGTAAGTTCATATCATAGTTTTAGGCTTCGTGTTTATCATCTATAGACCTTGAATACATATATAGCTAATTGTTTGTGATTCGGTTTTTGAATTCGTTGATTTCGTGGTTACGTGGCTTCGGTTAGTTACGAATAACTGTTATGATGTTGTTCTAGCTTCTAATTGCATAAATAACTGCTGAATCGTGTGGAATTGATGATATAGACTTAATTTTTACTGTTTATTTTTTTTTTGTTTAATTCATCCAGTTAGGCTTTAAATTCTGTTCAATCACAGTTTTCATTAGTTAACAATGATGTAATTCGTGTTTCTCGCTAATTGAATGCGATTTTATCTTCGAATTCGCTGATTTTGTGGTTTCGAAGCCTTGGTTAGTTACGATTAAGTGTTATGATATTGTTATAGCTTCTAATTGCATAATAAACCGCTGAATAATGTGGAATTGATGACTTAATTTTTGCTGTTTAATTCATCTGATTAAACTTCAAATTCTGCTCAATTACAGTTTAGTTTTGTTGATGATCATGTAATTTGTTACGGTAAGTTCATCTGGTAGATTTTAGGCTTCGTGTTTATCATTTATAGACGCAGAATACATTTATTGCTAATTGTTTGTGTTTCGATCTCCGAATTTGTTGATTTCGTGGTTATGAGGCTTCGGTTAATTATGATGAACTGTTATGATGTTGTTTCGGCTTTTAATTGCGTAATTAATCGCTTAATCGGCTTAGGTTAAGATGATTTAGAGTTTAGACTATAGGTTTATAGAATTTGCATCGAATAGTAGTGTTTTTGACTTGTAATGTTGCAGATTAAGTTGAATCCTTGAATTGTGTTATACATTTCTACAGTTGTATGAAAATATGAAATCTAGATTGAAATTTACTACAGTTTATGATAAATTTTGTATTGAATACATAATCTGTAGAAAAATTGTGTATTATTGATAAAATGTTATAGGAGTAAAATCAGGTTGATTACAAATGAAACCTAATTAAATCATATCTGATTAGCTTCTAACTTTGGTTATGATATAACAATTAGGGGTGTGCATGGTTTGGTTATAGATATATGGTGAACCGAAATCGAACCGGAAAATCGTTTTTTGAACAAATCAAAGAATTAACCGTCAGTTATTGCTTCCGTTTGGCTCGGTGTTATGGAGTCTTTACAGTTTATAATAAATCCCAACTAATATATTCTATCTAATACAATCATCTTCGAATCTGGAATTACTATCTTGGAGAGGGGGCAATTGGTATTTGAGAATTGAGATTTGAATACATGATTCAGTATATTTGTTTGCAGGGTTTGCAAGCTGAAAACCAGAGATGATATGAAAGAGCATTGTGTGATGCTTTATGCTATTCTAAGACACGAGGCATTTACAAAGCGCTTATGTCAAAATGTTCTTTAGGCCTTGGAACACTGCCATAGGTGACATGGGATATGCACTGAGTAGATTGGAAATAGATGCAGATTATTCTGATAGTGAATCATCTCCTGTTGGAGATGAAAATGACGGTCCTCGGTCTTCATCACAGATTGATTTGGATCATGAAGTTGCTCAACTAACAAAACTGAGGTCATCACCTCATGAAAGGTTGAAACGGGTTCTTGGACGAAGAGATGAGGTTACATTTTCGCCTGTGAAGATGTTAGCGAGTCGAGAAGGGAATTATTCGGGCCGAGGACGGTTTTCCGCAGCAGATCGTTGTCATATTCTAAACAAATATTTGCCTGTTAAAGGTCCGTCTATTGTTGACCAGTTGACTACCCGGGCTTATGTCTCACAGTTCTCAAATGATGGTTCTCTTTTTGTTGCTGCATTTCAGGTATTCTTGCCTCTTTGTTGTATTCTTGAAGTTATCATAATTTACACACAGATTGAAATGAGTTATGTCTGTGTTAAGCACAAGAATATTGTAGTTTATTAGGGTTAAAACTGTCTTCGATAGTAGGAGCTACTGAATGTTCTAAACTGGTAAAAGTTTATCTCATTTAACAGGGAAGTAATATTAAAGTTTATAATGCTGACATGGGGTTGAAACTTCAGAAGAATATTCTTGCTAAAAGCTTGAGATGGACGGTTACTGATACAGCCCTTTCACCAGACAAACGTTTCTTGGTGAGTTTTTATTTTCTTTCTTTAAATATAGACGTTATAGCCTATCAATTGATAATGGATTGATAAAAGCAGTTTGTTCGAATTTAGCTGTTCTTTAAGACAGCCATTATGTTGCTGCTTGCAGGTTTATGCGACTATGTCACCTATTGTCAACATTTTAAATATTGAATCTGCTGGAACAGAGTCCCATGCAAATGTAACGGTATGACTAATGAACTACATTATCTTCTGAGTAGTACTATGTGTTTACTGCAGGCATGAACTTATGTGTTATTTCTTCATGATTTTGTTTAGTTAAGGTTTCCATTCATGCCTTCTTACGTATAGTTCGTGATCACGAATGTATAAAGAGCACTTTGGGTCTGGAAAGTTATTTGAAAGAGTGTTTATAGATGGAAGACAATGGACTATTATGAGAAATAAAATAAACAGCAAGTGTTTAATTTGTCATAACCTGATTCGCTTTACTATCTGAGTAATTGTTCGGGAAAAAGAGAAAAGGAATGATAACTTTGCTTCATTTGCCTAGTTGGTTATTGCTTAAATTAATTTTCCAAACTTTTTATAGCATCTGCCCATAAGATTGTAAGCATAATTTAGTATGAAAATACGACGAAAGATTATTTCTATGCCCTGTTTGTTTCTCTTAGTTTAATTAAATTCTGGATTAATAATAGTTTTTACTGTTATATGACTTGCACCCAACACTTATAAATATGTATTTTCTCAATATTCCCAGATAAATTTAGTTTTGGTGTCTTATACTTAACTTTTTCACTCTTGATTTTTTATAATAATGATTTGGAAACTTGCAGGAGATACATGAAGGATTAGAATTTTCTGGGGATGATGAAGGGGGATATTCATTTGGAATATTTTCTGTCAAATTTTCTAACGATGGCAGAGAACTTGTAGCCGGAAGTAGTGATGATTCAATTTATGTTTATGATATTGAAGCAAACAAACTTTCCCTTCGAATTCAAGCACATACGGTAATACTATCGTTTAGTCAGTCACTACATTCTTTATCTTTATTTGTCTCTTGTACACAAGTATTGTTTCCAATTAAAACTCACATGTATCATTAACTCTTTCCATAAACCACCCTCGATGACTCTACTCATGAGGTCTTACTAAATGATTTTCTTTCACACGAATCGAATTTAAAAACAGTTAATCATCAGCTTAAATAATTGTGCACTTACAACTATAGGTGCCATAATGTAACCTGAGTCAGCATGTGTGCAAGTCAATGGGTTAAAATTGTTACATGTACTAACTTATTATGGATATTCGCTTGCTACATGATGCAGTCAGATGTAAACAGTGTGTGCTTTGCTGATGAAACCAGCCATCTAATATATTCTGGAAGTGATGATAATCTCTGTAAGGTAAATCTTTACCAGTTTTTACATCTTTGTCACTAATAAAAGATATTTTTCGCATTGGGAAATCCTTAAAACTCAGATGTGTTTTCTTAAATGGATGGAAACATTAATACTTATTTTAGGAAGACATATGGAAAGATTATTATTAAGAATTTTGAATTTTCAGGTCTGGGATCGACGTTGTTTGAGATCAAGAGGTAAGCCAGCTGGAATCCTGACAGGGCATCTAGAAGGAATTACATTTCTTGACAGCCGTAATGATGGTCGTTATTTCATTTCAAATGGGAAAGATCAGACAATTAAGCTTTGGGATATCCGAAAAATGTCCTCTAATGTCACTCGGTATGCTATATGATACTATCCTTTTATTTGTCAACACATACATTATCTTTATTATAATTTTAATTTGTATCAGAAAAAGTTCAATTAAAAATTGATTGCTATGCAATATATCTTTATAAGACTTCTCTTAAGTAGCTTTTAAATACAAGTTCGTAATTCTTGAAAGCAAAATTACCTATATACCCTTCAATAATTATCACTTAACTAATAAATATTTATGCTTCTGTCCTTTAATGTCATTTTACACTTTTCAGCTAGAAGGTTAAAATTAATTCACAACAAAATCTAGCCACTCGTTTGACTTTCGTATAAATAAACACTTAATTATCGAAAAAATGTGGGAGTAAAGATCATGACAGTTAATTGACAGGCTGATAATGATCATCTCAAAGTAGGCTTTATCTAGGCTGTTAAAGAGTTTTTCAAATTATTACATTATATATACATATAATTACAATATATAATACATTCTTTTATTCTTTTTCAGCACTCCCGCGTTTAGGAACTATGAATGGGATTATAGATGGATGGACTACCCGCTCAGGGCCCGAGATGTAAAGCATCCATGTGATCAGTCGGTTGCCACTTATAAAGGTCATTCTGTATTGCGTACACTTATACGCTGCTATTTTTCACCAGAATACAGGTAATTATACTAAGTTTTTTAGTTATACAGATCATGTGTTAAATAACTGGAAAACATATGTTATTACAATAAAATAATAATAATAATAATAATAATAATAAAATAATAATAATAATAATAATAATAATAATAATAAAGTTTTGCTATGTTGATAAATGATAATGAACCTTAACAGATTGTTTGTTTATTATTTTTGCAGCACTGGCCAGAAGTATATTTATACTGGATCTCATGATTATTGTGTTTATGTTTATGATTTGGTACGTATCACGCTCCTAAAACCGCAAAAAAATAAAATAAATAAAATCATTATATTGCATCAATTGCCTTAAAAAAGTAATAAAAATAATCAGATATTTAATTTAAAAAAAAGCAACAGTTTAGTACATTGGTAACTTTTGAACGGTGTTGCACGTTCAACCTGTTTCAGTTGTGGTTAATTTTCTAGATTTGACCCGTTACCAATAAAAACAACACGAATGGACCGTTTACGTGATAAGGCCATGTGTAATGGGCGATTAAATGGGGCGATTTTGAGAAGGAACACCGCCCCCCTAGGCGATAGGGGGGGGATTGTTTTTTGTCGCCAACAAACCTTTAAAGAATATTATTATTATTATATTGTGTTGTGTGTGGTATATATATACATGTATATATATTTTGTGCTACAACACCACTACACCCCTAAAACAAAAACCCACCCTTTGCTGGCTCGGCGCCACATGGCACAAATCGCCTCATTTTGTAGCCCCTCCACTACACATAGTCTAACGGGTTTGTTTTAACTGTTTTCAGGTGAGTGGGGCCCAGGTTGCAAGACTTGTGCATCATAAATCAACGGTTAGAGACTGCAGTTGGCATCCTTATTATCCGACACTCGTTAGTTCTTCATTTGATGGAGATATTGCAAAATGGGAATTTCCTGGGAACGGAGAGAATCCGATTCCGGTGCATAATAGTAGGTCCCACAGAAGGCATATTGATTAAAAAAGCTGTAAAATATTATCTGTAAGTTGTTTTTCTCACTCAAGTAAAATAAATTTACAGATAAATTGTTGTCCATATACACCAATCTTTGTAATTTGTTTCATTATATTCTCTAAAGAAGATTGTATATAAACTTTATGTTGTGAGTTCTCTCTTCACAGGTGTAACGAGCCGAGCTGCTCGCGAGCTACTCGAGATCGGCTCGTTAAAAAGCTCGATCGAGCCGAGCTTAATCGAGCCTGAGCCCGAGCTTGAGCTTAAAAGTAAGCTCGTTTGCTAAACGAGCCAGAGCCAGAGCCCGAGCTTCACTTATCGAGCTCGAGCCGGCTCGCGAGCCTAAACGAGTCTGTCATTTATATAATTTTTTGAAATATATATTTAATAATTATTAATTAATATGTCTAATGTTATGAAAAAATAAATATAAATAACTAAATAATATATATTATTTTATACATAAAATTGTAATAGAAAAAACTATACATGTTCGCGTGTGTATGCATTATAGGCAGTGTTGCAAAAATCCCGACTAGTCAACGATTAATCCCCGATTAATCGCTAGTCCCCACTTTACTGATTAATTTTGGGCTAGTCGGCCAATTAATCGGTCAATGGTCAAATCCGGCCAAAATCGGCGGTTTCCGGTCAAATCCGGCCAAAATCGGCGGTTTCCGGCAAGATTCCGACCAAAATCAGCGGTTTTCGGCGAGATTCCGACCAAAATCAGTGGTTCCGCGTGAGACTTTAACAAAAACTAGCGGATTCAAGCGAGATTCCAGCCAAAATATGTGTTGTGTATGTATAAAACTGGAAATTACATATAAAAATGTGTGCGTGTAAGCATAAAACTGAAAATTATGCATTAAAGTCCGATCCGATTAATCTCGACTAATCCCGATTAATCGCTAGTCCCCACCCCACCGCCCGACTAGCGACTTGCGATTTTTGCAACACTGATTATATGTTGAGCTCAATGCGAATTCAGTTTTAAGTAGAGAACCTCGGAAACTACAAGCATCAACATTGGCAAAAATTTGTGCAGTTATGTTAAATACCTTAAAAGATGTAATATATGCGGTATGGTCTCATACGAGCTACACCATTAATCTTACACATATGTATGCGTATGGATATACGCATGCGTTATGTACGTATGAGAGTACGAGTATATTCGATGGGCCGTGACGCCCACGCTTAAAAACGCACCCTTTCATTAAGCAACACTCACTTTCTCCCAATACACCTGTTTAAGTATGTATGTTTGAATCATCGATCAATGAAAGAAAACGATTGAATTCCCATGAATCCTCGCCTTGACAACCATTTGTGTACACTAGGTATGTAAACGAGTCAGGCCGCTCGAGAGAAACTTGATATCTAATTGAAAAGAAGCTTGAAATGAACCGAGCCTTATCACGCTTGAGCCGAGTCTGAGCCTACGAAAAACTCGTTTAGTTATCGAGCCTGAGCTCGAGCCTTGTATTGGAAGATCGTTAAGGCTCTTGTTAGTGTATTTTCTAGTTTTTAACTATTTTGGACTTCTATGTATTAATTTCACATAGCGTAACCGAGCTCGAGCCAAGCTTTGGCTCGTTAAGGTTTTCTCTAAATTATAAAAAACGGTAAAATACATATTATATTAATTGATAAATAATAAACAAGCCGAGACGAGCTCGAGCTTTAGGAAAAGAACTCGAAAAGAACCAAGCTCGATCAAGACGAAACGAGCTAAGCTCGAGCCTAGACCCCTAATGAATTAACAAGTTCTTGTATATACTGTACACTTTGTCACCCCTAGCTTTTAATATTATACTGTATGATATAGTATATATTTTTATGTTTAAATTTACACATGTTTTCAACTGTAGCAGTTGAGGTGCCACTATATTCAAACCTTGCAAGTATATTATTATAAGCTGAAAAAAGAACCCCTCGTGGCCTCATTCCACATACATTAATAATGTATTTTTGAGAATCTAAATAAAATTAAATTAAAAAAAAATCATTAAAATAAGAACAAGAACCCCATAAAAAAACTGAAGTGAAAGACAACGAAAATCTGACTAAACCGAGTTGTTCAAGTTGAACAAACTAGCTTCAAGTTTGGTAGATTCTGAGTATATGAGTAATATTGGTCGAGTTCAAGAAACCTGCCTTGGCCGTCTAGACCGATTTTTACAACCCGTCTTATAACAAATAGATTATGTTTGTATATGAACTTAGAGGGTGTTTCGAGACTGTTTACTAAAAATGTTCATCTGATTATGATTATTGTGATTTAGACAAAAGAATATTAATAAAATAGTTTTTAAAATTGAAAAGAAGGGGATGATTCATGTACATTTTTATCTTAACATGAGAACATAAGAAATAATACTAATTTATAAAAAACGAGAACGTAAGAAACAATACCAATCTACATAAACAGTTATTTATAATAACAAAGAACAAAACCTAAATATTACAACAAAAGAATCAAAATCAAGAACAAGATAATAATAAATACCGGCAAAAGAAAAAACATCTAATAATAACAAAATATAAATCAGCAAATACTTATAACGTCTCATAATAGAAAATTAGCAAATACGAACAAAAAAATAACAGCAAACACCTACAAAAATAAACCTAATGATAACATCAAATTGGTTTCTACTGTTTTTATGTTAAAATGTATTTGTTCATGTTTCCTAAAAAGAACGTCATTCTATTTGTGTATTCATTATAAAACTAATTTTAAGTAGAAAACTATAGGAGACGATAATACATTTGTAGATAGTGTTAAATATAAACTGAACATAAAAGAGAGGTGTAAATGGTTCCATTAGTGTTTTATGTATAGCAAAACTTACATGAATTTTAAGTCTTTACAATATTCTGTATGTATTAACCCAACTCTATCTATATTACAACATAAAAGTTAGTTTTTGTCCATAGACATGGTTATAAAAACCATTTAATAATCAAAATGCTTGGTGAAAAGGTTAGAATAATATTCAAAGTTGGTACAGAAATACAGTCGTACAAAGTTGTCATGGATTGGACCAATATTGGGGCCCAAATTCTATATTTTATGGCCCATGTATTCGAATACTCATTTTTCTTTAATTTTTAGGGAATTATTTATAAAATTATTATTTTTATGTAAACCATAATTATTAAATTAAGAATTTTTGTGTACTTAATTTATTAAGATTTTACGGAAAAATTTATCGTAGACAGAATGTATATAAGGGACCTTTGTAGTTTCATCATTCGGTCATTCCATTATCACGAAAGTTATGAAGTAATATTATGCTTTTCAACAGATGTTACAAGGTCGATGTGACACATTTAGAAAAAAAAAACCAATATCAAGTAAGAGCCTGGTAAATGGCGTATGAAAAATAATAATAAGTTAGGATATGTGAGAATCGTATCAACGTATGTATATTTTGTTTTAGCTGTGATATGTAATTGTTATAAAAGTTTATATAAGTGCTTATATCACTATCTTTTTAAATTCTAACTAATATAATGTCTATTAAAGATGTACCCTTATATTACAATGTTCTTAAGTTTCCTATTTAATACTATCAGTTTTGTATTTATTATTAATTAATTCAAAAAAAACAATATTTTATTCAAACATAGTAGATGAAACTTGAAACTAGCCACTATATTCAAACCATGCAAGTATACTAAACTGAAATATAAACCCCTCGTGGCCTCGTTCTATGTACATTATTTTATTTTTGAAAACTTAAATAAGTTTAAATTAAAAAAAAAATCAATAAAAAAAGAGAGCAGGTACACATAAAAAATTAAAATAAGTTTTACTCAAACCCGAGTTTTCCAAGTTGTACACTTGTACGTCTGAACACATCGGACGTGTTAATCTACATGCAAAAACGACTAAAAATTAATAAGATTTGTTTGATCGATTTTTAGTTATTATCGATGATAAAAAAAATATATAAGAAAACTTCTAATGTATTTATTGTTTTACACGTACAGTCTTAAAATCATAAACTATGTTCGGTAACTTAGGAATTATAATGTGTATGAGATTTGTTATAAAAAATGCTTATGTTTGTTGTGTTTTGAAAGAATAATAATTTAGTGGTATCTCCATAGTAGTCCATACAATAAATAAATATTCGAGTTTAGTAAGCAATCCTGAACATCCCTTAAAAACACATTTTTTAAGACGACGGCCAGACTACGTTGTTTTACCTGGACCTACGCTGACTTCAGAATTTGATTTGACGTTCCTTGGAAAACCATATCGTTGGTTGCCAGTTGACAGTCATTGTGTCGTCACATACATTGTTATTTCAAGCTTTAGAATACTGTCTATAACTGATAAGTTATAAAATAAAATTGCATACTACAAAAGTAACATAAATTAATCGTCACAAATTGATCAAGAAGCCAAAGTAGAAACGATTAATGTTTATGAACTAAACAAGGACATAAAGTACTCTATAAATATATGTATATTTATCTCCATATAGAAGAGAACATGCTTTTAAATATCGTACAAAAATGGTTAGTTATTAAACGCTTTTTAATTTGCATTTATACGGTTACCACGCAATTTATAATTATTTAAGGAACATTTAAAAGAGCGATAACAAATATTTTTGTTGTTACAATCCCTATAACTAGATCATGACAAACAGTGACAGATTCTGAAATTCTTTATCAGTGACAATCATAAGTTCTCTTCTCTACTGACTAGAAAATCCAAATTATTATTTTTTAAGTCCAAAAATTCTCGTGACTAGAGGTCAGCAGAGGTTCTTGACTTCCTCTAGTTCTAGCCTTGATGACGAACCCTAGTTTGCGTTAACTTGAGAAGTTAATTGGTTAGATATTTACGTCATGCGCATACAAGTTCAAGTTCAAATTTTCAAGCCAATCTAACCAAATTTACACATGCGACAGAGAAGATGTTTACTTTAAAAACTAGCTAGTTTTATTTATACATAGCAGAGGGGAGAGATCTATGCATAACACTTGATATTGTGAGAACGCATAAACGTAGTAAAACAAATCACCTAATTTACCTGATTCTATTCTTTTAAATGATAGTGTTTAATTGTCTCTTCAAAAGTTAAAAAAGAATAAAGGAAGAAAACCATGAACTCCGTTTCCGTATAATGTACACACTATAAGTACGTACAAATTATATTATCTATGCGTACGTAGGTAAACAATTAAAAAATAAGAAAAAGCATATGAATAAACTTGTTTGTTGTTATTTTAAAATTTTAATATACATAAACATACAATATGTATGAAAAAACACAAAATTTAAAAAATAGAAAGTATTAATAAAACATTAAACAAATTAGGATTTTCTTTCTATTCTTTTAAACAAACATATTAAATATTGATATAAAACCATTGCAAATTTAGCCCAAAAATAATGTCAGATATAAACAAAAATATCAAAACAAAGGAAAAACAACAAAACAAACAGCACACAACGCACATACATATAATCATACAATGTTTCATGATACCTACTCGCACATGGTTTACTCCACAAAAATCTATGTTTTATTTTAACATGTTTTCAGTTGAAAATAGGATATTGTTGTTAAAAAGAAAGTGATTACAAAAATCATTTTTTGGCATATTTGTATAATACTACTATAATTGTATATGTAAGTCATGTTAATGTTACTTAGGTTTTTTACTCTCCACATCATTAAAAAGATCATTTCTAGCATATTAATATAATAATTATATACATACACGCTTATTATTTTATATATTTCAAGGTGACCAGCTTTCAACGTTTTCTTTCTTTCTTTTTAAACGACTACAAGACTGTCTCTGAGAATCGTGAAAAATTTTGAACTGAAGACGAAAACAATTTTTGGTTTTGAATTAGTTGATTAATTGAGTTTAAATATTAAGAAAATATACTTTTTTTTCCAAAAAATATATAAAACTAAAAAAATAAAAAATTCGGACATACTGGGGTTTCGGGCCAAGGTCGGTCAACCACCTGGCCCTGAACGATTAAATGTTACAAAATACAATGATTGAACCCTTAACATCCTATTTTACACTAAGCTTTCATGGCTTTAAAATATGAGTATGAAATGACATATTTTTTTCTTTTTTTTCTATGGTAGTAAATGAATGTTGCTAAAAATAATTATTTCTTGATGTTTGTTAATTCTACCATTGATTTCTACATGTTATTGTTCTTGAAACTACATTATCAACCATAGCTTCTTCATAGAAAAATATATATTTATTAACATGACTAATCACAAACAATAAAGATAAAAACAACCATCAACAGTATGTAACATATATGAACCGGAATGGTTAAAACGTCACGTCAACAACAAACATACACGATTACACACTCACTAGTAATGCACTTAGAAAACTTACAACTCCAAAAGTTTAAAAGTTATAAGACAAAACAAATACGTTAAAATGTTAAATCATCAAAATGGAAGAAATTTCTTTAAGCTTTAAGTTATTTGATCAAATTATACAATAATATATCATATCGGTATGTGTTATATAACTTAACTAATACAATATATGATATATTATCATATTATAATATTATTTATAAGACAATAAAAAAATCTATGAGTAATTTCCACTTTTACCCTTTCAACTTTACGCACTGTGATGTGGGCCGGGTCTTCTGTGTCCCGGCTTCAACAGGACACTCGGTCTGAACCGGTGGCACAACACAGTTATACTGCAAACACAACGTACTACTCATCGGTATCACTGCGGTGGGGTCTACCGGCACCGCGGTCAAAAAGTTATGTTGCAAATACAACAACTTCACGGTTCCATCCATCAACCGGTCCATCAATGCCCTCGGGACCGAACCCGTGAACCGGTTATTATTAAGGTAAAGATTTTGTACGGTCGAGAACAAAGGCGACACTTCTCCGTATAACATGTTGTGACTAAGATCAACGGTTTGGATCGCGACCTCGTTATTTGGTTGAACCGGCCCCAAAAATAGGTTCCGTTGGAGTTGGAGGCTTGTGATCGGGAAACCGAAAACCGAACCGGGGATTGGACCGGTGAACAAATTAAAGCTTAAATCCAAATAATTCAACCGGGTTAGTTGCGGTAGTAAATAATCTACCCAACCCGAAAACCGGTTCCATGAGAGAGAAAGATATTGTACCGAGTTAGGTAAGAAACCGGGTGGTATTGAACCGGTTAAGTTATTATGTTTAAGGTCCAACCGGGTTAGGGTTTGAGAGCTAAAAACCGGTATTGAACCGGATAACCGGTTATGACATATAACGACGTTAGTTAACGCCGGTAAGCTTCCGACGGCCCACGGGATATTTCCGGTGAGCCGATTATAGCTCAAATCGAGCGTTCGTAGCTCGGCGAGCGCCCCGACCGCTGCCGGAATTTCACCGGAGATAAAATTCCGGTTGACGGCAAAAAACCGGAGCTGTTTCAGCTCCGATACCGTCCTCGGGATATCGCCCATGATCCGCCCGGGGACGACGGTGAATTCGACGAGTTTTGTTAATTTTCCAATGGAGGGATCCAGCCTGCCAGCAAGCCCAGGCATGCTGGCACGTGGGTCCCCCAGGTTTAGAGTAACCACTCTTTCGCTGTCGTTTTCTGTGATACAGAAAATGCCAGCGAAATTGCAGGGATTTGAAGTGAAATCCCAGGACGAAAGGTATGTTGAACCGGGCATGTCTTGGAGTGATTTCTTGATGGATTGTAATGCTAGGAATTCAACAGGATGTAGCATTGAATATGAAGGTTGAATTTGATGAAGAGTAATAATAATATTAGTAATAATAAGTACTATCAATATATTGTTGAGCTTCATTATATAAAATTGGAACAAAGACCAAAAGAATAAGAAAGAATATACAGAAAGAAGAAGATGATAGTAACTTTGTGGAAATGAAGCCATAAACTTATTTTGTGATGTGTATGTGTGTCTCTTCTATTTTATGATGGAAATTATTTATTATTAAATATTTTTTTCTTTTTTATTTTTGTGTAGTGAGATTAGGTTCGGA
Source organism: Bidens hawaiensis (assembly GCF_021521415.1). Taxonomy (NCBI): domain Eukaryota; kingdom Viridiplantae; phylum Streptophyta; class Magnoliopsida; order Asterales; family Asteraceae; genus Bidens; species Bidens hawaiensis. The sequence goes on from NW_027494050.1 coordinate 16,826, forward strand.
AGCCTAGGTGGGAGGTTCGTGTTTGTTTGTTTTTGCCATGTCAGTTTGTTTGATGGCACCAAAATATAATTATTCTAATATGAAAAATTTTGGAAAAATAAATAATCTCATATTTTTTGTATTGGACGATAAAAATCTTAATTTTTTAAAATTTTAGGCAATGGTCGAACATTTCTACTATTTTTCTTTCAATGGATATCCGTTAAAAAACACTAACGCCGTTAAGTTTTTTTTATGAATTTCAAACCGATGTTTTAGGGCTTTTGATCGAAGGAAGGGTCGACTGATTTAATACTTATCTCGAAACGGTGATCAAAACGACAAAATAATGTTTCAATTCAGGTGTTTTAATTTCCAATTAACATTAACAAGCCATTTGAATCATTGTTTCGAGATAAGTTTTATATCAGTCGACTTGTATCTTTCCTTCGATCAAATGCCCTAAAAACCCGGTTTTAAGTTCGGTAAATATTTTTTAACGGAGGTCCATTGAGAAAAAAATAGTCGGAAGGTTGGACCGTTGGCAGTAATTTTTAAGTGTAAGATTATTATCGTAAATACACACAATATTAAATTATTTATTTTCAATTTTTTTATAAATTTGAGTAAAATAAAATAAACAAACACATTAATGATGAGAATAAAAATAGTATGTATGTAAAGAAACGCTTGGTATAAATTAAGTAAAAGATATCTTCAACACGTGTATTGATTGAAGAAAAGATTGAAAGCAAGTAATGATGGATATCTTTGTTTTTTACTTCAACTAACGGTTATTGGTCATATCTTTCATTGTTGAATATCCAACACATGTTTTTGGAGAGACATCCACGTCTATTGACTGTTTTTTGGAATAGTAAAGGTACGGACATTCGGGATTACTTTTGCAAATTGTTTTAAACGAAACTCGAACCTCAACCTCTAGGGCCGTAAACGGATCGAACAAAATCGGAAGAGATATTGTTTGTGTTTGTCCATTAAGTTTTTGTTGGACAAACGGGCGGTTCACGAACACTCTATCAAACAAAAATTTGTGCATGTGTCTTTCCATTAAGGAATTAAGTTTGTCCGTGTCCGTTTAATATTGTAAACGGACACTAACGGACCTTAATGGACACTAATTAACAAATGAACATTGACAGACACTAATGGACAAATAAACACTAACGGACACCAATGAATATTAATGGACAAAATGGACAAACATACGTAAACGACTTTATAAACGATTAAGGTTTGTTTTATTTTTCACTTGGTTTATATATGAGGCCATAAGGGCTGGGTAATTGGGTAGAAAACCAAAGAAATAAAACATATTAATTGCAAAGTATTATACATTACCGGACGGATGTTACCGGTTGTTCATAAACACTATTGAACAAGCACGACCTCTGTCCGTGTTCGTCCGTTAAGTTTACTAAACAAATTTTTTGTGTTCATGTCCGGTTCATTTATTAAACAAATGATTATAAACAAACTTCTTGCCGATAAAACATCCGGCGGACATTTGGTTCATTTACAAATTACATTACAACCCTACACCAATCTCCCATAAGAAAAGAGAAAGCCATGGGGCTGTCATTGAACCAATTGGTCTTTAATTACGTTTATTGATTTTTATGGCAAGACGTTCACTTCAATTTATTGGCCACAATAGGCCTTAGGCCCTATAATCAACCACTTGGAAAATTATATATGGAACCAATTTTGATTAGAGTTGTGTGTCTGTTAACGCACCCAATTTTATAGCCTATAATAGGTACATTTATAACTTACCTAGGCTACCCCGTTTCATTATCGCGACCTCGCCTAGAGAATTTAACACCCCCATCCCGTTTATGAAAATTTTTATACGTTGACTGGCCCTTTATGCGTTTTCGTCCAAACTTCACCATTAGCACCACACAGAGACAATGACACGCAAGGCCCCCTCATAGACCGTCAATTGGCCATGACCAGGATTGTTTTTTCACTAGCGATTGTGTTACAAGTACATTCCGCGGCACTTTTAAGAAGTGCAAGGTGAATATCACCCGTTTACTTTCATACTTTTAAAGTCAATACCGACTTATATTAAAAAAGATTTTACTAAAACGAAGAAACATAACATCAACTATTTCTATCAAAATCCATTTAAATCGTTACACACTTGTCACTTGCTAAACCGCTAAGAAGCTCAAGATCAGTTGTAACAGCTTGAGCGGACCAAGCTTAGACAAGCTCGAGCTTGATCTCAAGCCTAAATTAAAAATAAGCTCGTTCAATAAGCAAAAACTTTGAACCACTAACTACAATGTCAAAGAACAACAAACCGACTGGGCCAGGAAAGCCAACCGCTTTTACAATTCTGTTTACGGTTTGACAGTTAAAACCTTGTTTTTTTTTTAAATCATTAGTTCGTATTGCATTTTTTAAAGTGATACAGATGATTCATCATTATAACATATGCACATAGCTAAATATTATAAATATAAAAACGAATATGTATACAAATAATAAAAGTTACATGGTTGCTTCGGATTACATGGACCATGGTCAATTCCAAGTTTCAAACCGAACCACTAAACCTGCCAAACCTTCAGTTTGGCCAGTTTGGTCGTTTTCAACAGTTTAAGAACACCCAACCCGTCACACCCAAGACGTAAAACACTATTATTAGCAAACTCTAAATTTCAAATTAATTTTTTCTTTTTGAACAGTAAAAGTACAGAGCAGATTTACTATATACATTTTTATAGAGAACTTTCACACTGACCACACCTACACAAGCAAACTTAAAAAGTTGAGTGCATGAGTGAACCAAATAAGACTCTGTTCCCCTTTAAACCAATACCAGACCCCACCGTTACCATAAAATCTGTCGTTTATTCACAAATATACATGAGAGAAAGATAAAAGAGAAAGGATGGATGGTTACGTACAACGACAAACGCTTCCGACTTGATGGATTTGAACACGTCTTGCAGCTGATTAACCTGTTGACATAATGCTGTTTTAGATGTTGACTATGGCGGTCAAATAATATAACTCTTTCTAATGCTGAATTTGGAAAGTACAACCCGCAAATCAGGTAGGTGGTAAACGGTCAAAACGGGTGAATTATTTATAACGGCTCAAAATAATTAGGATCGAGTCGAGTTGATCTGACATTGTCCGAAATTGTCGTTTTGTGTTGTTTACTTCCTATTATAGCGTATTTTATTACCCTTGCAAGTATAATTCCTCTAAAAGCTATAAATGATGACATGCCACGAGTTTTTGATATCGTGATTCGTGACGGTGTGGCATACCACCATTTTACCAGTTACTCCCTCCATCCCTTTGAAAGTGTCCACATTTCCTTTTTAGTTTGTCCCATTACAAATGTCCACTTTCAAAATTTATTAACTAATTTCCAAGTTTACCCTTTTACAAATTCATTCATTCAAACTTTCTTAAATTTTGTCTTTTTATATATGTCAAGGGCATTATAGTCATTTGTTAAGCAAAAAAAATGCAATCATTCAAACTTTCTTAAATTTTGTGTTTTTCAAACCAGGACACTTGTAAAGGGACGGAGGGAGTATAAAAGATTACTTGCATACAATGATAAAAAAAATTTGCTTCAAGAATGTTAAGACAAAAAGGTGAAAACAAGTTGCCTTTTAGTGTAACAAACCTTTTTTATTCAAGAAGTAAAAATATTACTGAAATAATATAGGTTTTTATTATCATATCAGACGTCAGTCCGCCACACTTGCTTTTTTGGCAAGAAGAGTCTCGGGTCTTAAATTACGTGTTTTGATTTGAACCCATTTTGACCCATTACTAAACCCGTGATTTCGGCATTTCGCCACCTCTAGTACTAGGTTTGAATGGAAAAGTTAAGATAGGTATTTACCTTCTTCAGAAAGGTCAAACATGCCACCAAGCAATTCATTCTCTTCCCCCTCATTCTCTTGACTTTCATCATTTTCACCGTAATCCATTGCACCGCCCGTTAGGGTCCCACCACCATCAAATTCAACCACCTTACAATAACCCTCCTGAAAACACCCTTCAAAATCCACTGGTTTATTCGCCCCGGTAGGCAGCTCTTCAATATCAAAGTGGTCGGTAGTCAACAAAGGCGTGCTCATAATTCTACCGCCACTTTGCCCAATCGTTTGACACGTGGCGGTTTTGCATATATCTGAAGAGGAAAATGCTGATTCTTTAGGGTTTTGGTAGAATCTTGGGTCATGATATAGTTCATTCAGATTGTAACTATTTGGCATACTAGATTTCCCACTATTCACTGGATCAAGGTCCAGCAAATTCACTGGATCAATCCTTCGGGATGATCCTGAAATTAAGTTTAAAATAAATATATATTAGATGATCGATTGATACAAAATAATGTAACTTATGATACTTTTAGAAACAATATTGACCATGCAAATTATTTTTAATCATGCCTCCATCCGAACTCTCAGTGGAGCTAACAGATGCTGGCTTTGAAAGACAGATTACAGATTCATCACTGGCCTTCTCGGGATTTTTTCTGGCAGTATATGCTCTGCAGAAACAAGTCAACAAGAAAGTCAAATCAGAAACAAGACCGAGCTAGTATTTATTACTTGGATGGTCTCTATCAGAGCTTCACCATTTGCAAATCCTTCCACATTTGCAGATTTCATCACATAAAAATGTACCTGCGCCAATAAGAACGAATTAGTACCAAATAGAGAATGCAATTAAGGAGGCTTTTGGTAAGTTGAGTTTTGTATGGAAGGAATGGAATATGTCACGGAATTGGAATCAGCAGGAAATAGAACGGAGTTGATTCTGGTTTGACCACTTGTTTTGTAATGTTCTGGTTTGACCACATGTTTTCTAGGGCAAACGTCATAAAATAGCAACGTATTTGCCTCATGGTCAACCGTCCATTCCGGTAATTATACAATAATGGCCCAGTCTGGTAATATAGGTTTTGTCACTTTGTGTAATAGGCTAATATGGTAATTTGCTAATTTGATTATTTAAAAAGATCACCTGAAAGCTTAGAAAAAATACATTATACTTCTATTTATTTTTTTCTATAATTATTTTTAATAATTAGCTGCTGCTCAATGAAGATGACGAATTGAAAGTATTATCATAACTTTACTAGCCAGATACATTTTAAAAAACTGAATTTAAAAAAAAATCATAATAACAGAATCTAGAGAAACAAAACTAATAATAAATGTTATATAAGATTTCCACATCATAAATAAAATAAAATAAGTTTTTAATATAAAAAAAGCCCATTTTTATTTCATTTTTAACAAAAATGCCATGTCAGCAGAATTAATTACATAAAATTGGCACGTGTTGCCCTTTACTAGTTCAACCAGTAACCTACAGACCGAATTAATGAGTATAATTAATGGACCAACATGCTACAATGCTACTATTTAAATTTTAAACTACCCTTCATACCTTGGTATTTTGCCACAATGGTAACCTTCCAGAATTTATTTGGACCTCAGCATTAGATAGAAACCAATGGGCTCTATCATTTTGCTTTACAGAATCATTTTTCACCAGCTTTTGACCTCCCACGGAAACATTATATAATGACGTTGCAGATATGCATCCCTCCCTTTCTGGAGAATCCAATCTTCTAGAAACTTGCCACCATTGACGAGACTCAAATGCCACCCCTAACTCCTCTTCTTGACCCGGTTGATATGAAACAGGTTGACTTCTTGAACCAACATCAATATGTTGAATCCCCATTGACGGAACAAGGTCATACTGAATTACGTGTCCAGAAGGAGTATAAACTAGCAGATACTCTAAGGAGTTGACCTTTTTAGAAATATCCTGATTACAGTAAGTTGTAGAATTGTGAAAAACCGAAGCAACAGCACCAGATGGTATATTTGTCTTTCCCAAAAAAGAAGCGGTGTTGCTAACGGAATTAAGAAATCCTGCGTTATTATTCTTTATTCTGCCCACTACTGAAAGGGTAAGAGGAATAGGAGGCGGAAACGGTTGGTCATCTATGACAAATGATGGAGTTGACCACCATGGTAGAGACTGAACTGGGTTGACTGTTTGACCGTGGGACCTTTGAGCCCGGTAGCTCACATCACCACCGAAGGGTGATAGAGCAAACACATGACAAGTACCCTTGGATGATACAATAGAAATCCACTGACAGTAGCAACTAAAGCTTATGTCCTGGATAACCTGTCAAAAAAAATTATGAAGTCGAAAATTAGAGGTGGCAAAATGGGCTTCGTTATCTTAAGATCTTATACATAATTTGCATGATATATAAGTATATATGTTTGAAGTATACTCTTAAAATAACAATTTTGCTTAAAAAAAGACGAGGCTGTATTTGAGGTGACAAAATGGGCAGGGCATGTAACAGTTGAAAATAGAACGGGTCTCGCTGGGCCAGGTGGGAACACTTATTGTCCAAGATTAATAGTTTCCTAAGTCATTATTGTGTCAAATTAGATGCCAAAGTTGCATTAGTTTAATAATACACTAATTACTTGAACAAGATGATTTTAAACTTAAGAAGTTCGATGCATAAATAATACACATTGGACGACTTTTGACTCATTCGACTCATTTCCTTTTTAGCTAGTTTAACATACTTATCTGTTAAAACATAATCTAAATTGCCCCATTCATAAGTAAACAGGTTGAATATGCCACCTCCAGGCTGTTTGACTTGTTTCTGTTTTAGCCAAAATTTGTCATTTTACCCATTTGATCTGTTAGGACCGTTAGGGATAAAATATATAGGGAGATGGTTTGTACATAACCAAAACATATCCATACATAACTACACTTTTGTGATGTTGTACACTGTATTTATTTATATTATATGGTGTATGAACAAATTTTGGCGCTTTTACAATCACCTCCCTAAAATGTAACCCAAAGTAAACCATTTACGGGTAATGCATCAGAATTGCTCGTCTAGACAAATAACATACTGTAAGGAATACACATATACAGTATACTTACAACTGATGTTATGCCACGGTGTAGCTTGTAAAGAAGCACATGAGAGGAATTCCAATCATGAACTTGGTTGCTGGAAGTGTTGCGAGTACACGGTATAATTCGAAAAATATTTACATTATTACCATGTATTGATGCTGTTACCAAAAGGGTCCCACTTGGATCAAAACATAAAGCAGACAGTGGGCTGGAATGAGCTTTAAACTGCGATATAACTGCTTCTGAAATAACATCCTTCACAATTACCTGCAACAACAATGGCATCAGAGAATCTACAATCTTTTATATAAATTGGAAACACTGTTAATATTTATATAATTATATTGTAAGCGCTCATTTGTGGAAAATTTTTATAAAGTTTGAAACTGCTTAAGGACTGACCATTCCAGCATTATCTACATCTGAAGAATTCCTAACTTTCCAATTTGGATTTGAATTTGTAGGCGGCATCGGGCGGTCTTGAAGCATGTCTGGATAATATTTAGAGATCGTTTTATACCCCTTGTCACCGAGGGTTATTATTCCTGCAGCCAACTGTTTGCTTGATTCCATTGCATAACGAGCCACCAAAGAACCATTGCTGGGTGAGGTTGACGGGCTAATAACAGGAGTAAGGTTCTTTGGGCTTAAATGGCCCGTGTTAGAAACAAGCAGCTTGTTTGAAGCATATGCTAACCACCGTGGACCCACAGTTAATGGACCATACCCAAAGTTAACTCCAACCATTCCTTGGCCTCCAGATCGAGGAACCGGATACGTGGGTACAGTGAATTTAGTCTCGAGTGTGACCGCATCTAAGCAGTGTATCTATCGCAAATCAGATATAACATATAAAAAGTTAGCTATCAACTAATTACACATGTAGTGTATAATAACTCATAAATTCAATGACAAAAACTGTTATAATGAATTGTCATGTTACCTCCTTTTCAAGACCAATAGCAACTATCAAAGAACTGCATCTGACCATAAAAACAGTTGACCTGAACCTAAGAACCTTCACATAACAATTTGACTTAAGGGAATAAAACCGCACAGCAGTAGGAGAATCCACCAAGCTTCCTGATTGAGCCATCACTGAACCGTCCCTACCCGGTGCACTCAAGTAGGTCTGGTTTTGACCCAGCCCTGACCTGGTAGGTTCATCACCAGGAACCACCGTTAGTAATGGATGTAACTGTAGGAACTTTTCATTGCCATTAGATTTTCTGGGAATATGTAGCAATTGTAAGAAAGTGACGGGGCCATCACGCTTTGAAACGAGCTCAGTAAAATCAGAAGCATCCTCAACATCAATGACTTGAAAACCAGTTTGATAACCAAGCAATAAGACGTGTCTGAAGGAAGCAGAACCGGTTTCTAATCTGTCAAACCCGGCCCATATTACCTGGTTTAACATTAAAATGTAAAGATAAGCACCTCCATGCGTCTAGAAGTAGGAATAAGTTGTTTCAAAACTTAACAAATTGGACAACAATTACATGGTTAGTTGGTTCACAGTCACGCATACTTGAAGCATTAATCAGCAAAAGTCGATACACTTTCCTAAACATTAGTAATAGATCAGACGCATAAAAGCGTTTGGTCACAAGCATCATAACACTACTGCCTTATAGGAGCTCTTTAACATCTATCATTATGGACTGTTGTAAACAAAATATTTTCCGTAAGTAATGAACAAGAGAACAAATTTATTGAATTCTAAATTCTACTAAATTTTATGAATAACACACTCTATATAGGTTATGATAACTACTGCTTGTTGTAGATATGGCGCCTTCTTTATCAGCATTCAAGTTGCATTGTTTCGCCCTAATGCAACTAACAAAAGAGGTTTAAGAAATAATTTTCATACATCAATAATTCAGTATCCATGGACCATGGTATAAATCTATTTGTGTTTGTATCATCCATTATATGGATTTATAACTCTTATAGATGAATATTGTTTAGATTTCAAGGCTTATAATGGCATTCTAATGCCCAATTATGCACGATAAACATGGAATGAACCTATAGGTTCCGGAATAAGCTATGATTGCACATAACTGTAATTAACAAGCATATTATCTAGATTCCAACACTTACTATAGCATTCTATTGTCCTATTATGCACAATAAACATGACATGAACTTGTAGGTTCTTGAATAAGCTATGATTGCACATAACTGTAATCAACCAGAATATTCTCGAGATTCAAGACTTACTATAGCATTCTATTGCCCTATTATTCACAATAAACATGAAATGAACTTATAGGTTCTTGAATAACTTAGGATTGCACATAAGTAATTAACAAGCATATGTCTATATTCAAAGACCTACTATAGCATTCTATTGCCCTTTTATACACAATAAACATGAAATAAATTTATACGTCCTCAAATAAGTTACGATTGCACATCATAACTGTAATTAGGAAGCATATATTTATGCACAATAAACATGAAATGAACTTGTAGGTCCTTGAATAACTTACAATCACACATAACTGTAATTAACAAGCATATTATCCAGATTCCAAAACTTCCTATAGCATTCTATTGCCCATTATGCATAATAAACACGAAATGAAGTTGTAAGTTCTCCTTACAAGTGCACATTAACTGTAATTAACAAGTATATATTATGCACAATAAACATGAATTCATTAAATGAACTTGTACGTTCTCGAACAAGTTACAATTAAACATAAATATAACTAACAAGCATATTATCCAGATTCCAGTACTTACTACATCATTCTATTGATGCATAATAAACACGAAATGAACTTGTAAGTTCTCGAATAACTTACAATTGCACATAACGGTAATTAACTATAAAGTCTGATTCGGATTCTGCTCTCGTTGTTACCTACTATAGCATTCTATTTCCCTATTATGCACAATACACATGGAATGAATCTCACAATTGCACATAACTGTAATTTACAAGCACACTCTTGAGATTTCAATACTTCCTATAGCATTCTATGGCCCTATTATGCACAATAAACACGAAAATGAACTCGTAAGTTCTCGAATAACTTACAATTGCACATTAACTTTAATTAACAAGTATATGTTATGCATAATAAACATAAAATGAACTTGTAAGCTCTCAAATAAGTTACAGTTGCACATAACTGTAATCAACAAGCATATTTTCCAGATTCTAAGGTTCTCAAATAAGTTACAATTGCACATAACCGTAATTAACAAGCCTAACGATACTAAAACTACCCTTCCGTTCAATCATACAACCTAACTTTATTAGCATATAGTTGATTAACATATGAAGTAGTTCTCGGTTATACATAATAACTATAATTAGCAAGCATATATTATGCACAATAAACATGAAATGAATTCGTAAGTTCTCAAATAAGTTTACAAGTTCACATAACTGTAATTAACAAGCCTAACGGCGCTAAAACTACTCTTCCTTTCAATCATACAACCTAACTTCATTAGCGTATAGTTCATTACCATATGAAGAAGTTCTCAGTTACACATAATAAACAGCAATTAACAAGCATATATTATGCACACAATAAACATGAAATGAACTCGTAAGTTCTCAAATAAGTTTACAATTTCACATAACTCTAATCAAGAAGCCTAACGACACTAAAACTACTCTTCCAATCATTTATACAACCCAACTTCATTAGCATATAGTTCATTAACATATGAAATGGTTCTCGGTTACACATAAAAAGTATAATTAACAAGCATATATTATGCACACAATAAACATGAAATGAACTCGTAAGTTGTCGAATAAGTTACGACGCTAAAACTACTCTTCCAATCATTCATACAACCTAACTTAATTAGCATATAGTTCATTACCATATGAAGAAGTTCTCGGTTACGCATAATAACTATAATTAGCAAGCATATATTATGCACAATAAACACGAAACGAACTCGTAAGTTCTCGAATAAGTTACAATGTCACATAACTCTAATCAACAAGCCTAACTTAAATAGCGTATAGTTCATTAACATATGAAGAAGTTCTCGGTTACACATAATAACTATAATTTACAAGCATATATATTATGCACATAAGAAATGAACTCGTAAGTTCTTAAATAAGTTACGATTTCACATATCTCTAATCAACAAGGCTAACGACGCTAATATAATCATTCAACCTAACTTAATTAACATATCATCAATTAGTTGAAAATATGAAATCGATATACGTCAAATAATAATAATAATAGACATGAAATGAACTCGTAAGTTCTCAAATAAGTTCACAATTTCACACATCTCTAATCAACAAGCCTAACGACCTTAAAATAACTGTTTCGTTCAATCATTCAACCTAACTTAATCAACACATATAAAATTAGTTAAAATCGATCTAGGTCAAATAATAATAATAATAATAATAATAATAATAATAATAAACACCTGATCTCTGTGATCATCAGCAGACGCAGCAAATGAAGCGGCAACAGAAGCACCGGCGGAGCGTACAACGGTGCTAGCATTCGTACTAACAGTCTTAATACAAGACGATATAATCTTCAACGAATTAGGCAACAATCCGTTGTTCTTCGGCTTCGATTTCTTCATCCTGAGTAATAATAATAATAATAATATTAGTAAGTTGGTTACCAGCGTGTTTAACCGCCGTAGCTGACGATGAGTGTGTGATCATCCGAGAGCGTAATCGGATTGATTGAGTTTGATTGATGCGTGAAAGTAATCGCAAGTGTGTTGATGGATGGTTTGTTTTAGGTTTGACTTGTGGTGGTGGTGGTGGTGGTGGTGGTGGTGGTGTTCAGTTCCCAAATCCTGCGCTCTGCATAGAAGGCTTTGATTGTTTGTTGAGTTGATTTTGGTTTTGTTTTGTTTTGTTTTCTTCACAAAGTAAGATTACTTTCAACATATTAAAATAATAATAATAATAATAATAATAATAATAATAATAATAATAATAAGTGGATGTATATCAATATACATCATATACTTTATTTGTGTGTGTTTTTAAAAACTACTTTCTTGAGTGTTAACGTTTATGTCATCGCATTGTCTAATTTGAAGAGTCATGTTGCTCAATTATGTCTAGATTATATTCTTATTCGGGCATACGTTGGCTTTAGAGTTTATACCGTCGGCTGTCACTTGACAGTTGTTGTGCATCCGCAAGAGTTTAGCTTCCTGACGTAACGCACGATGAGACTAAATACATACAATATAATAATAGTAATAATAATAATAATTCATTTCACATAAAATTTTTCTAATGAAAGAATAAGATGCCCGGAGAGAAGTTATAGTTTATTTGTAGTGATATTGTTTTAATCTTCAGAATTTGTTATTGAAAACTTAGGTGACCTTTTTCTTTAATTAATGTAATTAATGGAATTGGGTAAAACGAAACTTGTGTTTAAGAGTTTAGTTTTGAAGAGGAAAAGATATGGTATAAATTTTGCTAGAGGGATTATTACGTGTGTGTGTGTTATTCTTTGATGGTTTAAGATAACAACGAAATGAAAGGGAATATTCATCTGATAGGGTTTAGACATACACGTTGATACTATTCAACATTTTTTTTTCGTGTTTTATTAAAGTCCTTCGATATATTTTTATGAAAAAACTGCTTGGCTTTTAATGTTTTTCAATGTTATTTAGTTTTCTGAAAAATGTTAAAATGAAAATAAAGACATTATATGAATTTTGATTACTATTTAATGATTATTTGTGCATGATTTCATATATACTTAAGTTGAACAATTATAAATTTTATTTGCTATTAATTTTTATTTTATCATTATACCTCTTTCTTCAACTTTTATTTGAACTTCATTACTATTGACTGAATTTTTTTCATTTTTATATAAACTTTTTATTAAGTTATATTTTGTTTTACAGTTTATTAAAAAACATGACTTAAAGTTATGTGTTAATTGATAAAATCTAACCGTGAAATATCTCCATTCCAGCTTCGTGACAAAAAACTCATCTTTCAAATTTGAATTTAAAGTTAAAAATTGAACTTTACCTAATCAGTTTCAATAAAAGAAGAAGGGAAAAGTATCTTAAAGAGTTATATTAATTGCCTATTGCCTTTTTTGATGAAGATGGTTAGATAATGAGATAAATGACGTAACGGTATTGTTACTATTTATACTTATCAATAATCATTGGTAATACTGTTTATGTTATTATTTGATAAGTATTTTTCTTTGTACTACATGAAATGAATGAACATATACACTATAATTGCTTTTGTATTTTTTTAATATAATAGTGAACAAATATAGTTTTGAATGTTTGGTTATTTTATGAATGAGATAAGGGTGCTGCTAAACGTACCCCCTCTCCTTCTATTTTTACTAAATATACCCACTCCTTCAAGTTTCACATTAATATGATTTAAATCCTTTTTTTTTCACTTTGTTATATTTTACCATCATTAGTTTAATAAACCGTTTTTAAAGATTTTTTTATATATATTATAAAACGTTTTTTTTATTATTTTAAAACAACTAAAATCGTTTTTAATAAATAAAAAGGATTAAATAATATATAACTTGATCAACAAGTTTGGTTTTATTCTTAAGTGTCATTAATCTAATGTCACCAACCTAACGAAAAAAAATTCAGATTGTTTTGATTTTTTTTATGTGGGGAAAGACATTTGATAATAAAAAATATAAAAATATACAATACATTTTGTATCGTTTTTTTAAAGACATTACACCATTATACTTTAATTATATTTTATAAAACATGAATAAACTAGCTAGAGAAATATAATTAAAATGATTTTTAATTTTTTTAAATAACATTTTTCTTGTACATAATTTTTTTTATTTAGTTTTTAAGAACATTTTTATATTTTTACATAAAAATAAAAACTTTATATTTTTTGATTTAATATTAAAAAATGTTAGAGGGATGCAATTTGTCAATTAAAATTGTTAAAGGAAGTGAAAGTGTAGGGGAGGGGATGCAACTTGTCAATTAAAATTGTTAAAATTGTTAGGGGGTACGTTTAACCTGACCCATGAGATAACTGGCAATCGATATCATGGAAAAGGTAAAAGTGTAATGAGTAAATCTCAAGCTCAGTTGATTTAATTTAAGAGAGCTCGAGGTTGACTTATTTCAAGTTCTATATTTAAAACTAGAGTTTAACTTGTAAGATCATTTTCAATTTTCAAATTCGAGAACTCATTTGTATTTATTAGTTATTTAATCATTTTATTTACGCACATATTTAATTATATATAGTTATTTTTTTATAATTATGCATATTATTGTAGTTATCAGGTAATACATATTCATTACAATAAATAACGTTATTATATATGTGTAAGCTCGTTTCTGCTCGCAAACTTGATGAAGCTCATGCTAGGGCTCGAGTCAACCACTGTCCAAAGTAGCTTAGCTCATCTATAGTAGTATCATACATAAAAACATTAGCTGTAATGTAAAAGTAAAAGAGAAATCTATACGTTTAACCTGACCCATGAGATAACTGGCAATCGATATCATGGAAAAGGTAAAAGTGTAATGAGTAAATCTCAAGCTCAGTTGATTTAATTTAAGAGAGCTCGAGGTTGACTTATTTCAAGTTCTATATTTAAAACTAGAGTTTAACTTGTAAGATCATTTTCAATTTTCAAATTCGAGAACTCATTTGTATTTATTAGTTATTTAATCATTTTATTTACGCACATATTTAATTATATATAGTTATTTTTTTATAATTATGCATATTATTGTAGTTATCAGGTAATACATATTCATTACAATAAATAACGTTATTATATATGTGTAAGCTCGTTTCTGCTCGCAAACTTGATGAAGCTCATGCTAGGGCTCGAGTCAACCACTGTCCAAAGTAGCTTAGCTCATCTATAGTAGTATCATACATAAAAACATTAGCTGTAATGTAAAAGTAAAAGAGAAATCTATACGTTTAACCTGACCCATGAGATAACTGGCAATCGATATCATGGAAAAGGTAAAAGTGTAATGAGTAAATCTCAAGCTCAGTTGATTTAATTTAAGAGAGCTCGAGGTTAGAAATCTATACGTTTAACCTGACCCATGAGATAACTGGCAATCGATATCATGGAAAAGGTAAAAGTGTAATGAGTAAATCTCAAGCTCAGTTGATTTAATTTAAGAGAGCTCGAGGTTGACTTATTTCAAGTTCTATATTTAAAACTAGAGTTTAACTTGTAAGATCATTTTCAATTTTCAAATTCGAGAACTCATTTGTATTTATTAGTTATTTAATCATTTTATTTACGCACATATTTAATTATATATAGTTATTTTTTTATAATTATGCATATTATTGTAGTTATCAGGTAATACATATTCATTACAATAAATAACGTTATTATATATGTGTAAGCTCGTTTCTGCTCGCAAACTTGATGAAGCTCATGCTAGGGCTCGAGTCAACCACTGTCCAAAGTAGCTTAGCTCGTCTATAGTAGTATCATACATAAAAACATTAGCTGTAATGTAAAAGTAAAAGAGAAATCTATACGTTTAACCTGACCCATGAGATAACTGGCAATCGATATCATGGAAAAGGTAAAAGTGTAATGAGTAAATCTCAAGCTCAGTTGATTTAATTTAAGAGAGCTCGAGGTTGACTTATTTCAAGTTCTATATTTAAAACTAGAGTTTAACTTGTAAGATCATTTTCAATTTTCAAATTCGAGAACTCATTTGTATTTATTAGTTATTTAATCATTTTATTTACGCACATATTTAATTATATATAGTTATTTTTTTATAATTATGCATATTATTGTAGTTATCAGGTAATACATATTCATTACAATAAATAACGTTATTATATATGTGTAAGCTCGTTTCTGCTCGCAAACTTGATGAAGCTCATGCTAGGGCTCGAGTCAACCACTGTCCAAAGTAGCTTAGCTCATCTATAGTAGTATCATACATAAAAACATTAGCTGTAATGTAAAAGTAAAAGAGAAATCTAAAGCATTTGGGTGGGGCACTCAACTCGCCTCCCATGTGCGCATGCGAGTACCCTGTCGCACACCGTCCAGGTGGTACGTCAGAGTATAGGAAGCGAGCAAGTAGGAGTAGTGGAACTCGGGGCAAGTATGTTGATCAACTATAGCTCAATGTCATGTATCACGAAAGAATGATATATTTCTTTGTATCCGTCAATCGGATTAATAAGAATTTTTCTTTTTCGTTTTTTCCTTTTTTAATAACAATTTGTCTTCTTTCCTTTTTCTTTTTCTCTCTCTCTTTAATTTCGTGGCCATGTGGCCCATGTTCAAATCGTTTTGCATGCATTGGATTGAAGTGAGGTGAAATAATATTTTTGCTTGGTGTCGTGGGCTGAAATAGGTTCACACTTCAAATAGAAATGATATACTTTATTAATATTGTAAAACTATATAAAAAGATAAAATTGTTCACTTTTTAATTATATAGTATTATTTATGATCTTATTTGGTTTAGAAACTAGTATGATCTTGGTAAGATGACAGGTTTAATAGTTGGTAACCTTATGAAAACATTTGAGACAAAGAAGAACATATGGCTTTTAAAAAACGACCCATATGCTTTAAAGTTCCAACAAGTTGACACAATGTTTGTAGGGATTGATTTCTTTTGAGAACTACTTTGAGTTTTAAGAACTCGAAAGAACTCAACGTAACAATTTTTTTTTTCAAAATTTTTTTTACACGTGTGTAATACGTAAGTGTAAGTGATGTAAAAAAATTACGGTATTTTTTTACACACCGAATCGACTGTTTACACATGTGTAACTAACGTTTAAACTTGTGTAATTATCAAAAATACTTATTCTCTCTTCTGCTTCATTTTTTAATTAAATTTAATTTAAGCCACATATTTCATATCATTTAATTAAATGTGTGGTTTAAAATTGAGTTCTTAAAGTTCTTAAAACTCACAATGGTTTTCAAAATAACCCTCGCCATGTTTGTAGAAAATAACAATAACAAAGGAATGTGGTATATATATAGTATGAAAAACAATAGAAACTTGGATTATTAATTTACAAAAAACTGACCAATCACAAGGGAATATGTCAACATAAGGTTGTCTTGGACGTTCTTCCAACCCAATGTGATGCTCAGCACATGTATCTATATGAATAAATATAAATTGCTAAATTATTTACTCAAAAACAAACAAAATATTTTTGTTTGCTTTTCTAACCTTTAATTGTACATTGTAAGCTATTGGTATCTTTTGATTCATATACTACAAATATCTTATATTTGTCATGATATAATATATAGTTTGATGGTGACAAATATATTCCTCTATGTGTGAATGAATTTTGAAATTACTGCTTCATACAGATATGTATAGACATGTCTTGACTTAAGATAAAAGCAGACAAGACACAAGAGTTACACGTTTCTAAAGAATAATACAATGTTTTACTATAATTTCATACTTGTCAAAAATAATCAGGGTAGTTTTTGATATGCAAAAATGTGAGATGAATGAAATGGATAAGTGTGACGGAATAAAAAAAATGAAGTGTTCTATTGGTTAATGAAATAAAATTACATGTTACCTCTCCATTCTATTCCCTCTAAAGTACCAAAAATACCTATTGTTTTTTCCCATTCCATTCTTTCTTTTACCTTGCATCACCCCAACCACCGACCACCATCGTCGCCGTCACCTATCACCAACACCGTTGTCGCTATCCACCTCAGTCATACCCATACCCGGGCAGGAGCCGCGAACGCGAGCAATGGTACCGGTATTTATTAAAATATCTGGCAGTAGAAAAATTCACCAGGACCGTAGTTATGAATTATCATTATTTTATAAACCAGAAAAAAACACATCTAACTATCTATATAATTGTCTACCATAAAATCATAGGTGTCGCTCTCAGGTTGTTCCTCTCATTTTGTAGAGCCAACATATTGCTTGATTTCTAAATTGAGGCTTCTCATGCATTTGACCCGAATTCACGGGTATGAGTCTTACCAAACCCGGATAGTCTTTAAATGGGTTATAACATCTCATATATTTATGAAACTCTTTCATAATCAAACAATAATTTTTACGGGTCATGGGTCTCACTAAACCCGGATAACTCTTAAACGGGTTAGAATATCTCATTTATTTGTGAAATAACCCCTTAATCATCAAAGAATAATTTACACGAGCTATGGGCCTTACCAAACCCTAATAGCCCTCAAATGAGTTATAAGATCTCATTTATTGGTAAACACTATCATTAAACCCTAATTTAATTTATCTCTTTTACATGTTCTCTGTTGTTGGTCTATCATCTTCATCGCCGATTAACTTCCGATACTACCCACCATTGTCAACTACATTAACACCGCCTTTTTCATTAGACAAATATTTGTGTTCATGTTTGTTCATTTAAAAAACAACATGCTCGTGTCCGTTTATGTTTGTTAGTTAAAAAACTAAAAAACCTACACATATCAATTGAAAAAACTCAAACGCTAAAAATTATAATAATAAACTAACATATATGTATTAAATTAAAACTAAACTGCGTTAAAAAGTAAAATAAATTGTCATAAAATAGCAAAATGATTAATACAAAAACTTGAATAAAATCCCGTAACACGAGAGGCTCAAACTAGTATTTATATAAACATAAGTTTCATATGAATAAACTTTAATTTATAAAAATAACATATTTCTTTATTCTATGTAGTTACGGTAACTTCATTGTTTTGCTTATATATCTTTGATATTGGTTATGGTAACCTTTATCCAAACAAGTGAGATGCACCTTTACTCACGGATAGGGGTGTTCTTCGGGTTTGTTTTTCGGGTTTTGGGTTGTTCGGGTCGGGTTATTCGGGTTTCAAAGTTTTAAATCTTGACCCGAAACCCAATCCAAATCTCTCACAGGTTTTTCGGGTTCGGGTTTTTTCGGGTTGGGTTAATCGGGTTTCGAGTATCCTAGAAAAAAAACACAAAACCAAAAAAAATTAAAAAACTATAATGCTAAAATTAAAACAACATATTCTTCGTTACTTATAACACATATAATCGAATAATAAACTAACCTAACTTGATAAAACAATTTAGAATTCAAAAGAAGAGTAAAACTAACTCGAACCATAATCGTATTCAATTGGACGTGATTTGGTTGTTCGATTACGGTTGTTATTAGTAATAAACGGAATTCATAAATTAATAATAAGCAATCGATCCATAATAGTTAAAATGAAACAGTCGCTTAGAGCCGGATTTTGATAACTTTAGTGACTAAGACTAGCATATTATGCATAAAAATATATTTAATTTCAAAACTAAAAGTTATTCGGGTTTTTCGGGTTGACCCAAATCTTATAAATCGAACCCGAGAACCAACCCGAATTACTTCGGTTCGGGTTCAGGTTAGTCTTTTCTCGGGTTCGGGTTCTTCGAGTCGGGTTAGTTCGGGTTCGCGTACGGGTTTTTTCGGGTTGGGTTTCGGGTTTCGGGTAAAAGTGACAGCCCTACTCACGAATCAAAACTACTAACATAGATAAGCTTGAATAGAGTCATAGACACAATCAAAATCAACACGTAACCAAATTAATAGAGCCATCTCTTGAGCACTCAAACTAATCAATATGTTTTCACTAACACAAACGTTATTATAGTCCAGAAGCAATATGTTTGATCTTGACCCATAATCAATCTGAATCGAACCATATTCTTCCTTGTTATACGGATAAAAAGAGACCAAAAATATTATTATATGTTATAGTTACATTATCATTTATAATAACCATATCCAACTATATTTAAACATTCTCATGCAATTATTAAAGCATAATCGTGTGAATATTTTATTTACTTTTTAAATAATACCAAAACAAGAAACCAAGAGAATACTTAATTACACATAACGTGGGCCGTAACAACAAAGACATTGATACGAAGGTAACAAAGTCTCCTGTTTGAATATGATTATAACCGGATTTTATCGTAGTGGGTTTTTTGAGACGGATTTTCTCTGAAACAAGAGATGACGAGCTTGGATTACCCAGCGTTGTCTACAATCATAGACGTATGAGCAGTGTTGTAAAAAATCGTTATTCGGTAGTCAGGTGGTGGGGTGGGGACTAGCGATTAATCGGATAAGACTTTAATGTATATTTTTCAATTTTATACACACACATTTTTATATAAATTTTCAGTTTTATACATATACAAACATACTTTGGCTGAAAAGTTACTGGAATCTCGCTGGTTTTTATTGGAATCTCGCCGGAAACCGTTGATTTGGTCAGAATCTCACTGAAAACAGATGATTTTGGCCGGAATCTCGTCGGAAACAACTGATTTCGGTCTGAATCTCACTGGAAACTGTCGATTATGGCCGGATTTGACTTTTAAACCAAAATTAATCAATGAAGTGGGGATTAGCGATTAATCAAGGTATTTTGCATCACTGCTTATGAGTCGTCTTTTTTCCTTAAAAAAATAACAATAAATAACAACAAAGCCACGTGCCTTGCACCCTATCGTCCGATTTAAGTCACCCTTGTATGGCTACTTAAAACTCTACATCATATAAAAAGTCAAAAACACCCTCATCACCGGACTCCTTACACTCACGCTTCACCACTAGTACATCCCGCTTCACCACTTGTACAATGAACCTCCTCCTATTATTAATCATCCTCCTTGTAACCACCGCCACCGCCACCAACCACCACCGGAGTCTCCTCCAAAACGACACCGTCTCATGTCCACTAAACTTCGACATAATCCGCCGCTTCGTCGGCACCGACCGCCCTACCGTCGACGCTCCAAACGCCTGCCGCTACGTCCAACAAGGCCTCCGGTTAGTCGAATCCGACTACCTCCGCCGTACAAACTCCTTCATCCCGCCGTCAACCACCGCCGAATCCTGCTGGAACTCATACCAAACCCTAACCGAAGACTTCTACCCTAACTTCAACATCCGCCGTAACTGCGGCTTCCAAACGAACTGGATCGCCGTTCCTGGATGCATGAACATAACTAACCGTCAACAGTTTGAACAAACGGTTAACGGGTCGTTATTCAATACAGTACTTACAGCCTGTAACCAGTCACTCTCCGGTTCGTCATGCTCGTCGTGCACCGTCGCGTTGTCGAATCTACAAGCGGCGCATTTGAACGGAGAGTCCGTCGGAAACCTTACGGACTGCCGTGCGTATCCGTTTATTTACGCGGCCGCGTTTGTTAATTACCTCGGTCCTACTGATAGAGGTACGTCTTTGTGCTTATTCGCTATAGATATTAATTTAGCTAAATCGAAGAGTAAGCACAAAACTGTTATTATCCTTGTTGTTACCATTACGGCTATTATTGTTATTATTATTATTAGTATCGGATTTTGTTATTTTAGAAGAAGAAGAAAGTTAATAAAAAATAGAAAACGTAGATCTAGAATACCTGAAGCGAATAATGCTAACGCGAACGTGTTGGATGCGATTACCGAAAGTACGACTTTGATTAAGTACACGATAGATGATATTAAGGAGGCGACTAGGAATTTCGCTAGAGAGAATATAATCGGGAGAGGCGGTTACGGGAACGTGTACAAAGGCGTGTTACCTGACGACTCGGAGGTCGCGTTGAAAAGGTTTAAGAACTGTTCGGCGGCCGGTGACGCGAGTTTCACGCACGAGGTGGAGGTGATTGCGAGTGTTCGGCATGTGAATTTGGTGGCGTTGCGAGGGTATTGTATTGCGACGACGAAGTTTGAGGGTTATCAGAGGATTATTGTTACGGATTTGGTTAAGAATGGGAGTTTGTATGATCATTTGTTTGGGAGTCAAGTGGCTCGGGCGAGGTTAAGTTGGCCGATACGTAGGAAAATCGCGTTGGGTATGGCGCGTGGGTTGGCTTATTTGCATCATGGTGCGCAGCCTGGGATTATTCATAGGGATATTAAAGCTAGTAATATACTTTTGGATGAGAATTTCGAGGCTAAGGTTGCTGACTTTGGGTTGGCTAAGTTTGCACCGGAAGGTGCGACTCACTTGAGTACCCGGGTAGCCGGTACGATGGGGTATGTGGCCCCAGAGTACGCGTTATACGGTCAGTTGACAGAAAGAAGTGATGTTTATAGCTTTGGAGTTGTACTTTTGGAAATTTTGAGTGGGAGGAAGGCTCTTATAGAAAGTGGAGATGGTCAACCGATTCTTATAGCCGACTGGGCTTGGTCAATGGTGCGAAACGGTACGCCTTTAGAGGTTATTGATAATGAGATGGTGGAATTTGGGCCACCCGAGACCATGGAGAAGTATGTGTTGGTGGCGGTTCTTTCTTCTCACCCACAATTATACGCCCGACCAACGATGGATCAAGTTTTGAAAATGTTGGATATGGATTTACCGGTTCCTTCAATACCCGAAAGACCAATTCCGCTTACAGCAGGTATTGAGGATATTGAGAGATCTATTAGTGAAAGCGGGTCGGGTCATTTGTCTACTCCTAGAGGGTATCAAATGTATACAATTGAGATGGACGGGCGGTCTGTTGCCACCGAGGAGGTGGTGGAGGAGGAGGAAGAGGAAGATGATGAGGTCGAAGATGAGAAAGCCCGACTTTCTGGTGGAAGATAACGCACGTTTCGTGTTTTTTGGTTGTATATTTTACTGATTTGGTTCTTCACTCAAGTAATGTGAAGATTTTGAGTTGAATGTTACACTTGTATATTATGAGGTTAGTTAGATTTTGTTGGCTGTTATATGTTTTTTTTGCAATAAATTTCCACTTTGATTTATCAATTGACTTATTTCTCTTTGTATTAGAGTTACTGGTGGTGGGTTTGAACTTTGAAATTTGGATTCCTTTGTAAAGTGAGTAATATGTGGTTGCAAACATTTGAACTCGCCAACTCATATTTATAATAAGAGACGTATACCACTAGACGAGTAGGTTAAGGGTTAAAAACTATATTAATTAATGTTTCTAAATATAAGACGCTACATGTTTTTTTTTCTTTTGTTATTTTATCGGATTACTATAACTAAAGTTATTTTAAGTTAAAACATAGAAATCACTAAAACACGATATCACATCGTATACAAGTCATTAATCTACTCCAAATATAATTGAAATAAATGAAAAACCATCGCCCCGTTGACAGTTAGGGTTCCAATTTTCGGATGTTTCGGCATGAAGTGAAGAATGTGGTATTAGGAGGTGGGTGATAGTGATGCAGATACATACATGAGAAAACAAGCGGGTTGATCCGGGCGGGATGACGGGTTATATCAAGTTTGTGTCAAGATGAGCTGTTTTAGAAAAAAAATATGATATTTTGGTTTGGGTTAAAATAACTTTTGATTTAAAGTAAAAGTAATTGGTCTCAACTCTCAAGAAAACTATAACATAAGAGGATTTAACACTTAAAACAAAACGTTTATCTACAACACTCTACACTAAGATTAAAATCATTGCAAATATTAAACCATCAAGATTACATGCATACTTTATAATATTGAAAGATAAATATAAAATTGCATACTTATTACTTATCCATGTAGTTTTGGACCTTCTGGTCAATTGAACAATATAAATACTAATATGAACAAAATATTGTGCAAAATACAAACGTTTATATAACAACTCAAAGCATCTCCAACTAGGACAAGTGTAAGAGTTCTTGGACTGATGTGGAAGAGAGACGGGTTTGAAAGGCATCATCAGGATAGGAGTGTGAGAGTGGAGGAAAATGTGCGCCCCTTAATCGATAATTAACTTCGAATTGCATATGATTAGGATCTTGATTACAAAAGCTAGTCGGGTACAAATTTATAATGATGGAATAAGAATAAAATTTAGAATTGAAAAGGTTATCTTATTATTGATGCAAGATACAACTTATAATATTGATACTAGATTACTAGCTAATATCAAGGAGCTAATGATATTGTACAAGTAAATGACTCAATAAATACAAACAAATGCCTGATTTCCAGCATCATTTAAGCTTCGTGTTAATACAAAATATTGAATGAAATGTGATCATATCTTAATTATTAACATGATCATACCTTAGTTATTACTTATCAACACAAATCATGGTGACAACTTACAAGCCTAAATATGAATAACGTCATCGTAAGACGATCAACCCTAACCATGAGTTGTCGTTAAGACTTATAATTTTAGTTTTTTTTAACGGTCAACGAATCTTCCATATTAGTTACTGACACATAATCTAGTTGATCTATAACTTATCCCGACTTTTAGTTTATATATATAGAGAAAAGATGCAATACAATAATCTTTAATGTACCTTAACGTACAAGAATACATATATTCACGAAATTGATCCATAAAATCACATCTAAACATTTCGGAATTATAAATACACCCAGTTAATAATCGATTCACCGGAAAAAACAGATTTAGATCGTTAATCGATCAATTTTTTACTTTTTTTCATGAAACCTGTTTTTGAGCGTTTTATGAGTGTTTTAGGTTTTGGCTGAGCGTTTTAGATTTTTTGGCTGAGCATTTTTTAGCGTTTTAGTATTTTGCCTTTGAGCATCTCGTGTACTTATTGTACGTTAATACATTATTGTACAGTATCTCGACCCTATATATATAATGCACATAATCTAAGCTGCAAAATTGAGATCTAAAAATGTATTAATTATATTAAAAATGACATAGTTAAAAAAAATCTCTGCAAATTTATTATTAGTTATTTCATAATTTTAAATGATGAAAAGTTGATATCAAACATAAAGACAACAAAAAGCAACCGGAAATTGAGTAAACTATATGCAAGTTGCAATTACCAATTATTCCTTTCCAAGATATTTATTAACTTTGTTTACTTTTTAACTCAATAGTTATAACTTTGTATTTGTTAAACTTTACTAATATATATGGTGCCTTGCAACCCAAAATGTATAATATTAAATCATAACGAAAATAAATATTTTGGAGTTACTAATAAAACTACACAACCCGCGGCAAATAGAAATTATTTTAGGGTGCATTTGATTCGGAGATTTTTTTAATTTTGTGAAAGAAATAGAAATTCGAAGGAATTTGATCTGAACTGAAATCTTCGAAGATAATATCTCACAGAATATTAACCAACTTTCAAAAGTGTTCAAATTAGGTCAACTCATGCATATTTTTTTCAAATCGGGTCACTAAATTTTCAAATCGAGTCTCACCGATTTTTTTGTGTGTCAAGAAAGAAATGGAGGATAAGATGTGGGGGACGGAATTTGCAATATATATTTAAAAAAAATTGAAAAACTTTAATTATATTAAAATTCAATATAAAATATAAAATCCACGTCACCACTCAACGTCAACATAAAAAGAAAAAAAGATAAAAAGATTTCTTATGTAAAACAAAAAATAAAAATGCTAAAACATTTTAAAACATTTAATTTAATAAAATATGAAAATTAAGTGACTTAATTGAAACACTTTTTAAAGTTGAGTGACCTAATTAAAACACTTTTAAAACTTGATTATTATTACATGAAATTGTCCATGAAGAAAATATCTCTAAAAAAATTTGAATTTGTAATTTATTTAAGTGACAAAATTTATCACTAAAAGTCTACAATCACCACCTAACCTTAGATTTAAGTACCAAACAACATTCCAAGTGTATAATAATTAATAATAAAACATTCAACCATCAAAGCTTTAAAAATAGTTAGCATGTTGTCATGTTGTGTTTTATCTAGCTGTCAATTACATTCATGACAAAGGATAAAACAACAAACTGTGTGTCATGTTGCTTCACCTTCATATATAAACTCAAGTTCACTAAAACAAAACTATCTTTCACTTGCACATCTTTCATACGTCGAAAATCGATATCATGGCTCAAGATGATATGCATACTCCACTTGTAACTCAAACCATCGATGGAAACCACGAAAGCAACTTCATGGTTTATCTCACCACATTTGTTGCTCTTTGTGGTTCTTTCGCCTTTGGATCATGTGTATGTTATAAAAGATTAAAAACTATTGACATATGCTAAAACCGTAGAGCGAATTGTTATTGATGTAATGATGTTTTGTTTACTAGGCGGGCTACTCATCGCCTACACAATCATCCATCACACAAGATCTGAATTTGTCACTAGCCGAGGTTAGTACAAATGTACACTCATGATCCGAATATAGTAGGCTAGTAGAGTTGAAAAACTATATTGGTTGTTTTGTAGTATTCGTTATTTGGGTCGATCTTGACATTTGGTGCTATGATCGGGGCAATCACAAGTGGACCTATTGCGGATTTTGTTGGTCGCAAAGGGGTAAGTTGTAGGTTTACATTTGAAGTAATAGAGGTGTTATGGTTTATTGGATTTATTAATCCCTACTAAATGGTATTGACCAATATCAAGTCACTTTATCGCCACCGACGGTCCCACATTTAAAAAAGTTGGTCCCAAACGCACCCCCCCCCCCCGCGCATTAAAAAGGACTTAACAGCGTTATATATATTTTTGAATTTCAAACTAATGTTTTAGGGATTTTGATCGGAGGATACAAATCGACTGATGTAAACCTTAGCTCGAAACAGTGATCCAAAAGGTTTGATTTTTGTTAATTGGAAGTTCAAACACCTGAATTGAAGCATTCTTTCGGCGTTTTGGTGCACCGTTTAGAACTAAGTTTTACATCAATCAACACGTATCCTTCTTCCGATGGAAATTCAGGAAAAAAAAACATAACGTCGTTAAGTTATTTTAAACAGGGGACCATTGGGGCCAGCTTTTTTAAATTTGGGATCGCAAGTGGGCAGTGGCGATAAACTGACTTGGAATTATTATCAGCCAATACCAGTTAATAATGATTATTCAAATCCAATAAACCTAGAAAAATTGAAATTGTTTTATGGAAAATTTGATTAATAATGATATAACATAACTTTGTTTATAAGTGTATCTATTTATGTGATGTACATGTAAGTAGTGTAAGTATATGCCTGTGTTAGCATATATACATGTAACATGGAATCTAATAACATAAACAGGCATTGAGAATATCAAGTATTTTCTGTTTAACCGGATGGCTAGCAATTTACCTTGATAAGGTATGTAAGTTAAGTCATAAGTGTTTTTTTTTAACTAATTTGTGTCATTAATGGATTAACGAAAGATATTTTACGCTTATAATAGGGGATTGTGGTGTTAGATATGGGAAGATTAGCGACGGGATACGCTATGGGGGTGTTTTCATATGTTGTACCCGTGTTCATAGCGGAAATTGCTCCCAAAAACCTACGTGGCAGGCTGACAGCAACGAATCAGGTTGCGGTCCATATACATAAAATGTGTTAAATGTTAAAAATTTCGTATGTAAAATGTGTGTGTGCTAATACGCGTGTATGCAGCTTATGATATGTGCGGCAGTGTCATTCTCGTTTGTGATCGGGACGATGGTATCATGGAGGATCTTGGCACTGATAGGTAACATTTTATTTTTTTTGGAACGACGACTATTTTTTTTAGGCTACCGCACTTTGCCCCATTACCCCACTCTGGCTAGACTATGTAGTCTTAAACGGACTCACGTTGACTTCAAAGTTTTGGCTTGGGCGTTTCTTTGTCTGCTGCTACTACTTGTCGGTCGTGTGCCACCACAAGAGTATAACTCTCTGGCGTGAAAAATGGTGGGACGAAAACTTGGATGGACTCAGAATTCGAACTGATAACCTCACATATTTTATGTAATTTTTATAAAAAAATTGTAAACTATTAATGTATTACTTATATTTGATTATGAAAATATAAAACTAAAATATTAATACAACTAGTTCATAGACTCGTGTAACATACACCAACTACTTATTAATATATTATAGATCTTGTCAAGTAGTTATTATTTAACGTGTTGTGAAATTTGAGAAACTAATGAGAAACCTCACACATAATAACAATTTTATAAAACTATGTAACAAAACAAAATTCAATCATAGAGTTAAGATATAAATTTTGTTATAAAAAAATATAATAATATATCAATAATTTTAATCAAATTATAATTTCAGTAAAGTTAAAATATTTCAGATGATAAAGATATCCAAATCTCCGGGTTTGAAATTTCGGATATTTCGGGTCCAGTTTCAGATTTGATTATTTTTGCACGCCCATATGGAAAATGTAACGCAAATTCAAACATATTTTAATATATAAATAGTTAGTAACAACCAACTCGACACACATTGTTCGAACTTGTTATAACAGTTAGGATAAAAGTCATTGGTCAGGATTTAGCTACTCTTTAGTCTTTAAGCCTTGAATAATGATGGATTTGAAGTCGTGTGATTTCAGGAATGGTTCCATGCATTATTTTAGTGACCGGATTGTTTTTCATACCAGAGTCCCCGAGATGGTTGGTAAGATCTACTTGTTAATTTGATGATTTTCCATGTAATTTCACTTATAAATGTAACCTTTAACTCATTCATAAACTAGACGTTCGAAATTATTGTACCTAATAATATAACAAACGCACAGGCCAAGACGGGGAATCAAAAAGAGTTTCATATTGCGCTAAGGAAACTATGAGGGAAAGATGCTGATATATCTGAAGAGGCCGATGAAATCCAGGTTCTTAGTTCTATTCATGTTTAGCTGTTTCACAAATAACTATCAACGTCTAGTGACACTTTGAGCGTGTTATTTAACTTCTCTACACAACCTTAACAGGGCCGGCCTGGAGGCAAGGCGAGCCTTGGCCTCGACGGGCCCCGGAATTTTCAATACATGTCTATTTTTTCTTAAAACATTAATAAATAAATAAGCACATATACAATTTTTAAGCCTACTTTTTTAACCCAATAATAATTGTTCAAATATACAATTTTTAAGTCCATAAAAACATCCATAGAGGGGTGAGCAAGAAACCGAAAAAACCGATTCGAAATTGAATAAATCGAAAAATCCAAACCCAAAACTGAACTGAAACAAAAACCGACGGTTTGGCTTTATGTTTTTGTAAAAACCGCACTAACGGTTTGGTTTTTGTTTTGCATGTAAAAAAACCAAAAAAACCGAACCGAACCGAATTGCTAAATTTTTGTTTTTTTTATATTTTATTGTAAGCAATTTATAAAAATTTAATAAATATGTAACTTAAATATGTTTGATCAATGTATAATAGTCTATTATTTTACAATTAACAAAATTATCTATACCTAAATTCATTATTTTTTGTCAACTTTTTTCGGCCTAAAATTTTCAAGCTCAAATGGCAAAAACCGAAAAACGAGAACGAATCGAAACCAAAACGATATCCAAAAAACCGAAACCGAATGGTTTCAAAAACTTCAAAAACCGAAGTTTTTGTTTTCGGTTTGGTTTTAGCCAAAAACCGCACCGAATCGCACCACACACACCCCTAGCAAAGAGGGCCCAAAAAATGGCTTGTTTATCGTCGATATTTTAGTACTCGCTGAGGCATCTAAAATCTCGAAGACAGATATCGACCTTAATATTCACATATATTACATAAAATGTTTGCAGGATTACATAGAAACGCTAGAGAAGCTTCCGAAAACCAAACTTTTGGATCTTTTCCAAAGAAGATACTCAAGATCCGTCATTGTAAGTACATATTGTTGCCGAATAGGCGAATATTATTAACAAGAATCATGACATTTCCTTTTTTTGTTTGTGATGTGAAGATAGGAGTCGGGTTAATGGTTTGTCAACAATTTGGAGGAATCAACGGCATTTGTTTCTACACGAGTAGCATTTTTGAGTCCGCGGTTATACATACATACCACCTAACACGTTCAACATGTCCTTCAATATGAAGTGATATCGTGACACCTTAGAGAAAAACCATGTAGCATTCTAACGACATGAGAGATATTGACCCCAAATAGCACCAACGCGTTTTGTACACATTGACCGTGAATGATAGGATAACGGAGGGCCGGCCCTTGGGGGTGACAGGGTGGTCAACGACCACATGGCCGACACCCCGCTAGGCACGAATTTTTTTTAATTATATGTATTTTATTAAATACAATATGTATATTTAATGTTTAAACTCAATTAAATAACCACTAGCTTGGTCTAAACTCATATGAGACATGTTTAATTTATTTTTATATAAATGTTTTTTTACACAACCCTAATTATAACCAAGTAAACTCATATAAAAATTAAATTGTTTAAACACAACAAAATGCTCATTTTACTTAAGGCCCAAGATAAAAAATTCGCCTTCGACCCAATTTTTTTTTTTTTTTTTTTGCTTTCTCGGAGTTGGCCCTAGGAGAACTCTTCAATTAAAAAGTAAGCGTGACGAGTGGGATCAATTTACGATGAGTGCCCACTGAGAAGTTTTTGCCTTAGTAACATAAAATAATAATGTGAGCTCCTTGTAGACAAAACAAATAATATAGCCTATAGATCAGTACGAGAGGTCAGAAGTTACAAATAAAGTACCAAGGTTTATATTTTATGTTTTTCAGGATTTCCTGGTGATCTTGGAACGATAATTTACGCGTTGGTACAAATAGTGATTACCGCGTTAAATGCACTTTTTCTAGACAAAGCCGGTAGAAAGCCACTTTTACTGGTAACAAGAACACATATAACACACAACACACAACACACAACACACAACAACATAAAACATTTTGTTACATATACTTATTACTTACATGTTTTAACTATATTTTCTCAGGTTTCGGCTACCGGATTAGTTTTAGGATGTTTGACAACATCACTTTCATTCTACTTGAAGGTAACATAACACTCCAATTCATTTATATCATGTTTTATTTTACTTCATTATTCATCTTTTAAAATTTAAATGTATGTGATATATATATTGTGTATTGTTATCTTGTATTATGGCCAGACTTATGAAATTGGACTCTCAGCAGTACCCGCATTAGCAATAACGGGCATTTTGGTAATTCTCGAGTCATATAATCTATATATATAAGGATTCTAAGAGAACTTTTTGAAATTGAGAAATTTGAGAACCATTTTGGGCAAAAAAAAAAACCTTTAAAAGAAATTTAAAAAATTTATAAAACAAAAAATAACGAAAATATTAAAAAAGTTTATCTTTCATTCAAGTTTCATAAAAAAAAAATCAAATTATACATACGTATATATTTATTAAATCTCGATTTACATAATGTACACATATGTACATTATCATTTATCTTAATTGTACATATGTGTATAAATAATAAATTGTATAAAATTAAAAAATACGTATTAGACATATATGCATAATTTTGCTAAACCGATATTTTTTTAAAATTTTTTTATGAAACCGGGATGAAAAATAAAATTTTTTGGTTTTTTTACTTTTTTTATTTTCGCGTTTTTTTTGTTTTATAATTTTTTTTTTATTTTTCTTAAAAGATATTTTTTGTGTTTCAAAATGGTTCTCAAAGTTTTAAATTTCAATATATATATATATATATATATATATATAGTCACACACACAAGCTTTTAGGCGAGGCGTGACAATAAGCTATTAACAAGCACTAAAGTGTTATCATCTACTGACAAAATGTTGTGTGACATGTACATAGGTGTATATAGTCTCGTTTTCAGCTGGAATGGGAGCGATTCCATGGGTTATAATGTCCGAGGTAATATAAAATCGATATCATGTTTATCTAGTGAACAAAAATATGTTTTTAACTCGGATCGTATGGGCATTATGTATTTAGGTGTTCCCGATTAACATAAAAGGAGCGGCTGGAAGCCTCGCAACTCTGGTTAACTGGTTCGGTGCTTGGGTGGTCTCGTTCACTTTCAACTTTCTCTTGAGTTGGAGTTCATATGGTAAGATTATAGGATAATAATCAAAGCATAGTCAAGCTCGGGTTCAGCTCGGCTTGTTTACACCTAGGCCTGTAAACGGACCGAACGAACATGACAAGTGTATGTTTGTGTTCGTTCAGTTAACTTTAAACGAACACGAACACTTAATCGAACACATATTTTGTGTTCATTTATTTAAAAAATTAACATGTTCGTGTTTGTTTGATTAAAATCTAAACGAACAGTTCACGAACATAAATGAGCATAACTGAACAAAGATAAACAAACTTAAATGAACACAAATGAACAAATATAAAACCATTAAGTAGATAACTCTTCTAGATAAAGTTTAATTATTTGCTATAAATATGTAAACAAACTTAAATAAAACCATCAACGTGCCAGTCACGTGAGGGGCAGTTTTGTCATTTTTCTCCTCAAATAAACCCCAGCCCTAATTCGCAAGCCCCCTCACGAGAGGGGCTGGGATGTATTTTGGGAAAAAAGGGACAAAATTTGCCTCTCACATGAGGGGCACGCATATGGATTTAACGATCAGACTTAACGTGGTTAGTTGGGTCGGGTTTAATTGAAAGTGAAATGAAATCACATAGACGAAAATCGCACGCTTGAAACTATTAGGCTAAAACCGCAGATTTGGACAAACCACATGGACGAAAATCGCAGTTCACTCATACGTAAATGAACGTAAACAAACATAAATAAACGGACATAAATGAACATAAACGAGCGTTCACGAACATAAATCAACGAACGAAACATGTGCCATTGTTCATTGTTTTAAATAAACAAACACAAATTTTCTGTACATATACGTTCGTTTGTTAAATAAACGAACATAAACGAGTTTCCCACCAAACAGTTCACCGAACGTTTGGTTCACTTACAGGCCTATGAGCCAGTGTCCAGAGTTGGATACATGTATATTACACATAATAGAACGAGTACAGTTGACATGTATATATATTTTTTGGTGTGGTAACAGGGACATTCATCATTTACGCTGCGGTATATATGGGTGCAATCGTGTTTGTGACGAAGATGGTACCCGAAACAAAAGGAAGAACATTGGAACAGATACAAGCTGCCATTAATAGCTAGAAAAAAATGCTAGACATATATAACTTGTTCTTAGGCTTGTTTGACCACACTTTTGTTTATTACTTTCATAGTTTTAGTTTTTTTTTGCTTCATTTCATTTTCAGTTGGTAAGTTAATGAATAATGTTGTGGCTTTTATCCTGATAAGTTTGTCCTAATGGTTTTTGAAAAAAAAGATTCATATAGAAAATCCATAAATTCAAAGATCATACATTTTCATTAATGTAACTTTTAATGTGCAGTAGTAATTTTAATATTTATCACCATCACACCATGTAGAACTTTTTATACTAGTGTCACTTATCAAATATATATATATAGATAACAAACAGAATACAATAACTAATTAGCGTACATTAGGTACAAAAATACATCTTTTCATGAAACTGATCCATGAAATTAAATCACATGATCTCGAAATCGTCAATATATATCCAATTAATTATCGGTTAAACAAAAAAAACCAGATTTGAATCGTTATCGATCAATTTTTTACTTACGAAAAACGTTTTCTGAGCATATTTTGGATTTTTGAGCGTATTTATGGAAAACTGATATGGATTTGAGCGTATTGGATTTTAACATAGAGTGTATTTTTTTCTTCCTGGCTTGAGTGTCTTTGACCTATTGTACATTAAGCGATTATTGTACAATGAGAATTGGCAAAAACAGCCCCTGGAGTTTAATATATTAATAATTGACACTAGATTTTAATAATTCACAGTTTTAAGCTTACAGCTGATTGCTAGAAAAAGAAGACATAAATAAGCTAGATATTACTTGATCACATTGCCTACAGGTGGTTAGTACTTGAGCCAGATGTGGGGTCCACATCGCCCGATTCAGCCGAGGATTTACTCGTGAGAAGACGTCCTTTTTGGGCTCGCGGAGGTAGATTCTTTTGTGGTTTCCTTGACCCAACACTGCACGGTAAGAAAACCCCGGTCCCACCACGAGTCAGACACTGTGGGGTCAGTGCCATTGGGTGGACCGGGGCTAGCATCGGCAGTTGTGGTGGACCCCATTCAGTTGGTGGTGACAATGAGTTCTTTTCGTCCAAAAAGACTTTGAAAAATGTGACGCTGGTTCGCTTAGTTGGAGATTGACATGTGGCGTGTCTAGCCACGTCAGCACTGTTTCCCCTCATCACTAAGAGCGACCTGCGAGTTATATAAGGTTCGGTTAACTAACATTTTATCGGTTTGGAGCTCGAGACAAATAGTGTTAAATACTTAAATGTTTGTTACCCTTCATTGAGAGTAAATGTGAGTGGTCCTTTATAGTTCCCGTCTTTATCGCATACTAAAGTATGCCCGAAAGCCATTGTTGTTTTTGAGAGAATGAGTGTCGAGATTGGCTCGTCGACACGAGGTGTCTTCGAAAACGGTTGTGAAAACTCCCCCCACATATATGTAACAAACTTTATTATGAATTAAAAGTTTGTTACATAAAAGATAAAAGAAAATAGTTCATTACATATATGTAAGAGTGAACTGCGGTTTTCGTCCCTGTGGTTTGTTCGAATATGCTGTTTTAGTCCAATAGTTTTAAATTTGCGATTTTCATCTCTGTGGTTTCATTTCACTTGCAATTAAACCCGAATTTACTAATCCCGTTAAGTTTGGCCGTTAAACCCATCAACGTGCTCTTCACGTGAGGGGTTGTTTTGTCCTTTTTTCCCCAAATACACCCCAGCCTCTCACGTGAGGGGGCTTGCGAATTAAGACTGGGGTTTATTTGGGGAGAAAAAAGACAAAATTGCCCCTCACGTGAGGGCACACTGAGGAGTTTAACGACCAGACTTAACGAGGTTAATGAATTCGGGTTTAATTGCAAGTGAAATGAAACCACGGGGACGAAAATCGCAAATTTGAAACTATTGGACTAAAACCTTATATTTGGACAAACCACATGGACGAAAACAACAGTTTACTCTATATATATGTAATGAACTATTTTTTCACCATTTGATGTAGTTGACCAGTTATAACCGAAAAAGGTGACATGGCAATGTTGCAATGGTTTTTTCATTGTTATATATCAACTGCATTGTAACCGAATTAAAGTTGGTTAAGTTTTGATGTAAATATACCTTGTCAAAAAAGTTTATGATGCAGCTGTTTGGTCGTTTGTCTTCAGAAATCAAACGATACTTAACCAAGTGGTCGATGACGCCTTCAAGAGGAGCTGGAATCGGCTCAATATGACCTGTTGATATGTTGATACCTAAGCGAATATGTTATGCACATATTGTTCTAAAAAATATATGATTTGGAGGTTTCATGAAATAATAAGAATATACATTTTGGTCTATTTTTGACCCCAAAACATGTTTTACTTGTTTCATTTCACAGATAAACATTAGCCCAACTGAATACAAGTTTTTGAACGCAAGTTGCGCCCGAAGCCTTCCGGCTGAGGGCGTA
Source organism: Bidens hawaiensis (assembly GCF_021521415.1). Classification (NCBI taxonomy): domain Eukaryota; kingdom Viridiplantae; phylum Streptophyta; class Magnoliopsida; order Asterales; family Asteraceae; genus Bidens; species Bidens hawaiensis. Next base: position 52,138 of record NW_027494050.1, read on the forward strand.
TGCCTAGGCATCAGGCATCACGTCGTAAAAATAAAAAATAATAAAAAAAGAGCCATTTATAGTTAAATAGGTTGAAATTGCCACCTATAACTTGTTATGTTACAATATATATATATAGTATTTAGAGTAAACTGCGGTTTTCGTCCCTGTGGTTTGTTCAAATCTGCGGTTTTAGTACAATAGTTTCAAATTTGCGATTTTAGTCCCAGTGATTTCATTTCACCTGCAATTAAACCCAAATTCATTAACTCCGTTAAGTCTGGTCATTAAACCCATCAGCATACCCTTCACGTGAGGGGCAATTTTGTCTTTTTTTTCCTCAAACACATCCCAACCCCTCACGTGAGGAGCTCTTGCGATTTACAGCTCGGGTATATTTTTGTAAAAAAATGACAAAAATGCCCCTCACGTGAGGGGCACGCTGATGGGTTTAACGACCAGACTTAACGGAGTTAATGAATTCGGGTTTAATTGCGAGTGAAATGAAACCATAGGGACGAAAACTGCAAATTTGAAACTATTGGACTAAAAGCGCAGATTTGGACAAACCACAGGGACGAAAACTGCAGTTCACTCTAGTATTTATAATTTTGAAACAACTTACTGTCTTGTGATTTGTTTGTAACTCCATCTATTATCTGGCCAAAAATGGGAGCTCCATACTGAATAAGCTCTCCCTTGATCGCCTTCGACTGCTTGTTGACGATATAAATGTCTCGCCTAAGAACATCAAATCATAACACGAAATAGTCAAGAGAAGGGACTTATAGCCTTGCAATAATTGAAAATTTTTAAACATCAAAACAAGCATTACAAACTAATAAAATTCTCATAATGCACTAATTCTAAGGAAGGGTTATAGAGGCTAAGGTGTTTTGAGCCATTATTAATATTAAAGGTCCTAAGTCTTTTATGTAAATTATTCAAAGTAAATGCATGTTTAACTACAAATCTTATACTATTTTAAAACATCAGTTGCTAAAGGAATGAGTACTAGTTTATGTATAAAAGCATCACGAATCACGAGTCCACCTGAGAGTTCGCCGTTTTGGCCATCAGCATGGAGTTTATTGACGTAGTCATTTAACCGAGCTAACTCGGTGGTGGAGAGTATGTTCTCATACAACTTCAAGCCTCTTACAGCATTCACCTGTCATTCAATAGAAGTTCAAATGAGTTACTTATAAATGAGTTAATTTGGGTTATGTTTATCTGAACACGCCAAAGCTAAAAAGTAGGGCCGTCTTAGACCCCATGCAGGGCTCGGCCACAGTCTAGGGCACGATGTCAATAAGGGCACAAATTTTTTAATGTAAAAGTTTTATATAATATACGTATATATTTTTTAACCGGTATTAGTAAATTGAATTGAAATGGTTGATAAAAAACACCAATAAGGACCTAAAAATATAAACAAGTTCATTAAACATTAAGTGATTAAACAATCTAATAAAATGTTATTAGATTTCAGGCTCTCAGCCTAGTAATTGAAATAAATCAGTAATGAACAATATCAAATTCGGGTAAAAAAATTATATTGGGCAAATTATTCAAATTCGTCTTGGGCACTTAAAATCTCGGAGACGGCCATGCTAAAAAGGGACATGTCTAATGGTCAAACCAGTCAAACGGGTTGAAAGTTTTAACATGTTTAGTGTTTATTTTGAAAAATATTAACTAAAATTGGATGGATCATACGGGTCGAGCCGGTAAAACAAGCCAAATAAAATGTAAACAAATGTTGTAGTTTAAATCTGTTTACTTATAAATGGGTCGATTTGGTTTATGTTTTACACGAAACAAGTCAAACAAAAAAGATTAACTAAAAGAGACAGGTCAAAGTCAAATGGGTCAAACAAGTCAATCTGACCCGACCCGAGTCGAGTCATTCATGATCAAGGTTAAGAAATATAAAATATTATATTAAGAAAAAAAAATTCACCATATGCCCTCAACACACTCCTTGGCTATGAACCCTTTTGTCATCTTGATCTTAGTCCTCCTAGTCTCCCAATCTTCAAGATTTGAACATATGTTAATGTTTTCTACCAGTGGCTGCACATCTTCAGATCCTACAATATATTTAAACTTTACATCTAATTTTTAATTAAGCAAAATCTCATGCATAAACAACATAGATTTAATATAATGGGCTAAAATGCGCAAGTTACATATTTATTAAATTCTTACAAAACAATTAAATCCCAGACCCACGAGCATGCTGCTGTAAGAGAGGCCCCACGAGAAGTAGAAGTGGGATAAAACTGTAAGGGATTGTCTGCCAGTTTATGCAGAATCTGAATGCAGTTACTAATTCATGCGACAGAATGAAAACTTCATTCTTGTTTCTATGAAAATTTTTATGAAAGTCTTTACCCCTAGATGTTGTTGGACGTAATTTCGGACTCCAAGTCACAAGTTGGTGAATTTGAAGGACCAATATTGACAAGTAGGTCATAATTGGTTATGCTTCATAATTGTTTTGTTATTATAACCACTAATGTCTTTACTAGCAAGTTATGTTAGTTTATATAAACCAAGGTATATCTAGACATTATAGAACGCACGAGATGCAATCGAGTTTGAGTTCATTAAGAGTCAAACTGAGTTAAGATTTGAGGGATTGTAATAAGTTTTTGAATTATATTTTGGGATTTATATAAACAAGAGTTGGTCGTTTAATTTGTGTTTGATTATCGATCGGGACTTGAAATGTGCAGTCAACTGTTACGCCTCAACACAATTCGTCTATAAATTCAGTTTGATTTGGTTCGATTTTTATTTCTTACAAAACCAAAACTGAACCATAAGTTCGGTTTTACATGCACACCCATGCATGCAATCAGCAATAAATTTATTTATTTATTTATTTTTTAATTTCAAAAGGATAAAGATCAAGCCTTACGTGTAACCGCCAAATATTTGAAGATCAAACTCTCCACGTGTCATCATTTTATTTACTGTTTAAAATTCTAAATACTTGCTGTTTATTTTTGAAGACAAAAACTGTCTGCAATCTGATTTCATGTCTGCAACTGAAGATGTGGTCTGAAGGTCTGTAATCTGAAAATATAATACTGTTTGTTTTATAAACTGGATATTGTCTGCATAATGAGCGAAAGTGAGTGGTGGTGTACGAACTACAGAAGTGGGTGGTAGTAGACGATTGTGGTAAGCGGTGAACGGTGGTGGTGGACAGTGGGTGGTGGAAGGTGGTAGTTGACGGTGAGGGCGTCCGACAGTGGGGGGTGGTGGTGATGAACGGTTGTGGTGGGAGGTGGACGGTGGTGGTGGGTGGTGGCGGTGATGAACGGTGGTGGTGGTGGCGGACGGTGGGTAATGGTGGTGGATGGTGGTACTGGCGGCGGACGGTAATGGTGGTGATGGACGGTTTTGGTGGGTGGTGGACAATGGTAGTTGACGGTGATGGTGTCCGACAGTGGGTGGTGGTGGTGATGGAACGGTTGTGGTGGGTGGTGGACGGTGGTGGCGGTGATGAACGGCGGTGGTGATGGGTGGTGGTGGTGGCGGACGGTGGGTAGTGGTGGTGGATGGTGTTAGTGGCGGCGGACGGTGGGTAGTGTCGGTGGGTGGTGGCGGCAGTGGCGTACGGTGGGTGGTGGTGGACGGTGGTGGAGGAGTGGATTTTTTTGTGAAGATGTTTTAAGCAAGGTTTCCTTGCTTTTCTTTTAAGATGAAAGAAGATAACATCATATCCGTTTTAAAAAAAAACAAACAGTCTTCAAGGATAATGTTTGCGCGCCTGCAGACATTAGCTCTCTTGAAAATGTTTGAAGGAAAAACAAACACCCCCTTAGTCAACTTTTAGTATTTTTCCCATAAAAATGGATTATGACACAATGACTGCAATGAAATAATTACCATAAAAGTTTGAAACTAAATAAATAATCACACATATCTAGAATATGTACTGAAATGCCTGCTGGTCAGCTATACCGTTGATATTTGTGAAAACAAAAATTAATTATGTTCGGTTAAAAATTTTCAAGTTTCGGTAACTGATTTAGTTACGACAATTAAAGATATTGTTTCAAAGAAATTCAGATGTTAATTGAAAAAAAATTGTTGATTTTTTATAAAGTTCGAGTTTGGCTTGTAAGTTGTTTTCTAAAACTCAGGCTTCACTCGTTTATATTATTAACTAATTATTTACGTGTTTTGAAAAATTTTAAACGAGGCAGTAGTCATTAATCATTATAAGTTTATACTAATAATGGTATTGGTATAGCTAGCCCGTGAGTCGTTTTCTCAAACTTAGGTTCGACTCTTTTGTTATGTATTAATTATTAACTTTATATAATTAATACACGATATCAATATATCTAACCAGCTGGCATTAGTGCATTACAGTATTTAGCTCAGACTTTACTCGTTTATTATTTATTTATTTATTAATTAATTAATTAATTTATGAATCAGACATTCGAGTCCTCAAGCTCAGGCTTGGTTCGTTTAATTACTTTTAGACAAATCTTAAACGAGCCTAAACTTTGCCCGAGCTCGTGCCGGCTATAATCAAGCCAAAGCTCGACTATGCATTGCGAAATTAATAAATATAAGTCTAAAACACGTAAAACTTAAAAATACAAAAAGCTCGTTAATGCATAGAGAACTTTTTATACAAGACTCGAGCTCGAACTCGATAACTAAATGAGCTTTATTTAGGCTCAAGCTCGTAAAAGCTCAGGTTTCAAGCTTTTTATCAATCTGATCTCGAGTAACTCAAGAACAACTCAATAAATTGTACGACATTATGTATACAATAAATAAATAAAAAATATGTATACAATAAATAAATAAAAAATATGTATGTAAGCAGTATTATTGAAGAATTAGTTTGTTAATAATAATAATAATAATAATAATAATATTACCTGCATCAGTTACTTCACTCTTCGGTGAATCAAATCCATTACAACGATCATTATCAATATCTTTAACCTCAATTTTCGTGAGCTCATGTGCGACGTTAGCGATTGAATAATACTTCTGCATGTGAAGAACTGGGATCCAGTTCATCCGATGCCGGTGTACAGCATTGAACACCGGCTCGTACTTGATCACCATTGTCTAGTTTAGACAGGTGATCACACAACGCGTCAATGATCGCGTTCGCCGCAGCAAACTCGCCTTGGAACCAGGCGATGTTTGCATTGTTGGCTCCCGCCTTGTTGGATACCAGGCAAAGAGTCCAACAAGGCGGGAGAAACATCAGATGCGGGCGTCATTGTATGTTTACGCTCTCGGCTAGTAATTGGAGAAGTTAATAGTGATTTGCTGAGGGTTTGGAGAGTTTAGAGAGAGTGAAAGATATTGATGAATTATAATGAAGATGTTTCATGTGTGTGTATATATATGCATGCACACAAAGAAACCATTTTCTAGTCTTGTTTGTTTGTGGATATTAATTATTGAAATTGTTTATTTTTTAAAATTTAGTTTCTGGTAGGGGTGTAAACGAGCCAATTTAGGCCCTCGTAAGTTGTACTTGAGATCGACTTGTATTTTGAGATTAAACGAGTACCAGGTTAAAAATAAGTTTGTTTAATAAATAAGTCCATGCATGAGTTGGCTAGCAAGCGTAAACAAGCGTGTTTTTTATATAGTTTTTATTTAATATGTTTAATAGTTATTGTTATGTATTTATGATAAAATTAGTAACTAAATAGTATATGTAATGTTACATAAAGTTCTGATTTAAAATATATAAAAAAATAATAAATATATATAAGTTAATAAATAAATAATATAAGAGACGGTTTGAACTCTCAGTAAGTTAAGAGAGTCGATCTCGGGCTTAGTTGTCTTGTTTACATTCTAGTTTATTGGATAAAAATTGAATGCTACAGCGGTTAAACAACTTGAGATTCTCACTTTTTGGCTTAGCGTCTAACCTTCCAAAATGTATAATGTTATATTTTGAAATATACGGTGTCACTCGACTGTTGGATACAAATGTTAACAAAAAAAATGTCTTGTGATGCATATTATTTTTCTGACTTGTGCTAAATAAAAAGTATTAAGAGACAATTAATGTATCACCCAAAATTCAGGGATTAAATATGTAAGATGGTAAACCAAAGGGGCAGACTGGCAATATGTGGCAAACTTGGGGAGAAAGTTAAGGGTTAGTCAAAATCATATCAACTCAAATAGTAAACTTGGGCAGAAAGTTTGGCTGGTCAAAATCCTATCAAGTCAAAAGAACCACTGTACTTGTTTTTCATGATGTAAGATATTTGTGTGTAGATAAATGAAGTTTGGTTTAGTTTATTTACTAGGTTAGTATCCCGTGTGATATACGGGTTGGATAAATAATATTTTGATTTTAATAAATGAATATATAGATTTTATAAAGTCAAATAAATTACAAATTACAAAATAAAAAAAAATCATGATAAGGTTATCAAAAATCTAAAAAAAGATTGTTTATATATGATTATGCAAGCGTAATAGGTAACACCCATTATATAAGAAAAGAATATCATTAGTCAAATATTTTGATTCATAAATAGTATAAAAAAACAAATGTATTAACATGTTTTTCATATAAAATCTTTCGGGGTACATCACAACCATAAAGAAACTTGGTCCTACTAAAAAATTTTGTACAAGTGTGTGCTTATGCTAGTAACATTAAATTATATATATTTGATTTAAAAACAAAATATGAGGAACTAGCAAAAAGGTGATCGGATGATTGTGACAAATGGACAACCTAATATAATCTTAACAAAATAGTTACTCATGCTAAACTATGAAATACATATGATTATCCATAAATGAATACATATATTTATTTTATTTATATACTCTTTAAAAGAAATAATGTACATCAACTTTGCAGATAAGTTAGTTACACAAATAAGAAGTAACACATAGATCTTTAACACCGTTTTGTTTATAATATAAAAAGACAAAATATTGCACAGTTCACCGATTATATCTACAAAGTACACATGTTCTACAAATGTATCAGTGCTTGGTTCTCAAAATCAGTCATAAGCGTAACATTTACATCAAATTTATTCCAATTTGAAAATTACATGGGAACCCTATGGGTTCAAAGATCCACTGATATAAGCAAATGTAACATAATCGTCAGTAAAAACACATATATAGTGATAAAAATTAGAAAATATTATTTAACAAATTCAATAGTATTGGAAAAAAAATTTAAGACGTTAACCTAGATTATCATAAAATCAACCAAAATCAAACATGCAAACAAATCGTAAATCTTAGATGTTTATTATCGAGTTTTGGAGAAATGAAAGTATTTACAGATAAATCGACATAACTAAGATTTGATAGATGGAATAGCTTGAGATTATGTGATTGATTTTTTATTATCTAGATAAAATTTCAAACTGTAATTTGATCAATGGAATTGCTTGAGATTATATGTATGATATCATTAAGGGAGAAAGTCAATTACGTCATATATGATTTAGAGAGTCACGAAAAGTCAACATGTGTGTTATAAATTATATGAAAATTAATATAAACTTTTTTATAACAAAAGGTTTGTTACGGGATACCCATTTACCAATTTTGATAATCTTTTTTAAAGAAAAAGAGTTATAATGATTGAAAATAAAAATTTGCAAAATGGCACAAACACAAATATAGACATATATACTCTCTTTCATTACATGTGATTATATTTTTAACGCATGATGTATAAGTGCATGTGCGAATTTCACAATTTTCTACTTCAAATTAGTTTTGAATTGAACACTTGTATATATAATATGATTAATTATAAATATTACTGTAATACTTAAATGATAAAAACCGAGCACTGATTCTTTAAGCTAAGTCCTTTAATCTTGTATTTTTTTTAAATAATTATGATGATGATGATTACTGGAAGAATAATATGCGCTCATGTGACTCATGTCCGGTAGAGATACTTCTATTCTTAGAGTCTCAAAATTACAATAATCTTACACCATTATTATTAGTTATTATTATTAATTACTAAATAATTAATTCATAATGGAGGGACATATTTAAAGAAAGAGCCAGTTACGAAATTATTTACCAATTTTGATTATCCTTTTAATTTAAATAAAGAAAAAACATTTTTAATGATTGAACAAAAATTTGCCAAGTGTCACAAATATAGTATAATTAGGTGCCAAGTGGCACAAATAGGTTTTTATTTATTATAATAGTAGATATCACCAAATCACAAAACTTTTTATATATTTTTTTTGGAACGGCAAATTTTATTAATAACCAACTAGTAAGAAGCTAGAAATTGAACGAAAGACAACAAGATATGTATTTATATCGATTACATTAATTTTTTCACAAGTTTTTGAAAGACGAGAGATTTTTATTCAAAGAAAACCCAACAAAATTTATTATATGATATTGTAAAATTTGTTATTTAAATAAGATCTTAGTGATATATAAATTGTTTTTTGATAATAAATATTTTGATAAGTTGGGGAAAGTTATTAGACAAAGGACGTGGTACAAATTGCTTCATGATCCCTCACTAAACAAATAACCCATATGCAGTGTTGTAAAAATTGTTAATTGCTAGTCGGACGGTATAGTGGGGACTAGCGATTAGTCAGGATTAATCAAGATTAATCGAGACTAATCGGATCTAAATTTAATGCATAATTTTCAAATTTGTATATACATGCACATATTTTTAGATGTAATTTTCAACTTTATACATACATAAACACATTTTGGCTGGAAACCGCTGATTTAGGGCGGAACCTCACCGGAAACCGCTGATTTTGGTTGAAATATCGCCGGAAACCGCTTATTTTGGTCGGAATCTCGTCGGAAACCGCCGATTTTGGTTGGAATTGACCATTGACCGACTAACCAAAAATTAATCAGTTAAGTGGGAACTAACGATTAATCAGGGATTAATCGACATGTATAGAGAAAATAATAAAGTCATGGTCTCAAAATAAAGGTACCCAATAAACATATCTACATAGGAGCTATAGGCTTTATATGCTCTAATATTATTATCATAGAGAGAGGTACGCAGAGGCAAGCATAGTAAGATAGCAAAAGTATACATATACTACATATAGCCCATGAAATTATAAACACAAAACCAAACAAAACAAAACATTACAACTTTTGAACAAGACATAAAAGAAGAGATGGTCACCTCCTAGCCACCATGTTCCGCCTCGGTGCCACCTTAACTTATTTCCTCGGTGGTCAAGTGTTTATTTATATCCTTACTAGAGTCACCAACATTAGATGTAGCTCTCAACCTAAATTTTGTTCGGTTAATATAACTAGAAAACATGTCGTTGAAGCTTTCACGTCTAGAAACCGTTCGCCCACCTACCTTCCTGCCCGTTACATTGATCTCACTCATCACATTCCCACTTGTTACATTCGAAGGCGCTCTCATTTTCATTTTCGTATTTTCTATATAATTATTATACTTCTCTTCACTAAAAGTCTTGTTAGCGGTCAACTCCTTATCTTCGCTTCTCTTGATGGTACTAGATGAAAAACGAACAAATCTTTTAGTTGGTTTTACTTCACGGGGAGAAAAAGACTCGGGTTTGGGGGTTGGCATCATTTCACTGTGAACTGGTTGGTGAAAGGCGGACACCAGTGTCTGGGACGCATTTGATTTGTCGGTTTTTGGGTTTTGAGAATTCCTACGTGAAAAACCAAAGGTGACTTTAGATATCTTCTCATATGAGGTTCTAGCAAAACTTTTGTGTGAGTGATTTTTGGCCATTGGGATAAAATAAGTAGTGGTTTGTGGGATTTTGGTAACAATGTGTGGGTATTTAATAGGGATTTAAAGTGGTGTTTGATGCTTAATAAAGAGTAAATTCAATCAACCTTTAGTTATCATTTGATTAATAGTTGTTAAGGCTGAAAATGTCAAAAGTAGTTGTGTAAAATTGTAAAAATATGTAACAAGTAGATTCGTACTATGTTTTATTAAACTAGCGTCTTTCAATAATCAAGTAAAAGGTAATGTTTATATTGATAGAGAAGACAAAAAGACAAAATGTAAAAAAGACGGTTGAAAATAAACATGTCAAAACAACTTAAAATCATCCAATAATTCATAAAACCCATTAGATCATTTACTTACATATTTATATTATGATTGTAAAAGTAATGTTTTAAATTATAATTATGGCATTAAATGAGAGTTTGAGATTATTTTTAAAAATAATTTTCTCAAGTGACATGGTGTGGTGGTAAGGCGGAGATATAATTTGGTAAACTCATATTAAGGGGTGTTTGGATTGCTTATTTTCATTAACTTATAACTTATTAATTCTGTGAAAAGTAATAAGGTGTTTAGGATTGCTTATACTGTGAAAGGAAAATTTTCATAAGTTACATTTTTGTAACTTATTAACTTATTGAAAAGTTATAAGGAGGTAAAATAAGGAATCCCAAACACCGCCTAAGGGTAGTTAGGTAATTCCGCATTCTCAATAATAATCAAAATGAAATAATCAATTTCAAGATATTCGTTAGAAAGTCTTATTTCACCCTATCAAACATTCTTAGAAAAATATAATTATTCGCTTTCTAAAAATAGATTAAAACTTGTACGCAACTCTACGCGATCGAGCCTACTCATATAAAAATACCTATTTTGACCCGAACCAATTGACACCTCTAGTAAAGATTAAAGCTAAACCACTTGATTAAGAGTTAAGATTCTCTCTTTAAGGGCATATGTGCATTAATTAATGCTTAAATATATCTATGTAATGTTTGTTTATAAACCTAAAATGGTCATTGGCTATAGGTAAAGGATCATATGCTATTTTCTCCTTTATTATTGTGCTACAACTGGTTAGTTAATTAAGTGTGTAGAATCAGATTCAAAGAAAGCTTTACACAAAAGCTTGATTTGAAGTTTTGAACTACAAAAGTTGAGAATATATAGGGGAGATCATGTTCAAAAAACGGAAATTTAACTGTTCGACTAGACTATCCGAGGTTAGTTTGTGACTCGTATGACACCACCGTCCCGACAATTTCCATGGTTAAAGCCGAATATCACTATCGTTAGGGCTAACGGTCGCAAAATGTCACAGATTTAAGGTAGTGGAAAAAGAAACCCGGACAAATAGGCACGTTGGGTAACATACTAGTTGTAAAAAATCCTGACTATGCGCCGGTTAATCATTAATTAATTGTCGATTAATCCTGATTAATCCCGATAAAGTCTGATTAATCCCCGATTAATTCAGATTAAACGCTAGTCGCCACCCCACCCCACTGCTCGACTAGTAACTAGCGATATTTACAACACTTATTTTGTCAAACATATTACTTTTGTATATATTTTTGAATTTACAAATATAATGGTTGTGTTGTGTGTGATTAGACAAATACTTAAAATGTTTTATTTGTAAAGATTTAGAAGGCTTTATGCATTTGGATAACTAATGGTGCCTAATATTTTTTACTGGGTCACTATAGTGAACTATGCTATATTCTTATCTGCTTTACATAAAAGACAATTACCATATTGAAGAGATATGACCTGAATTCATGGGTTAACCTGTACCTGAAACTAATTAAATGCGAAAATATGCGTGCACAAAAAGAGAGAGAAAAATATTTCCATAAACCAATAAGAAATTGGGAAATCGCTAATTTTGTGACCGATTTGGTTTCGGTGCCTAACTGTGTGACTGATTTTGTTTTGAGCGCTAAAACAGTCGTTAGTTTGGCAACCATATTCGTTCGTTTTTAACCCATTTGTGTAGTAGTGGCTATTTGGGTTCGTTATACATTCATAGTTATCTTTTTTCATAAAGAATCAAGTACTAATTCACACGTTTGTTTAATAAGATTGACGTTGACAATCGCAAAACTAATCGGATAGAAACGTATCGAACATAAATGATAATTAAAACATATGAAAATTGGCACCTGAAATTGTTTTAGGTATCCGAATATGCTTAATTGAAATCTAGAAATTATTTATATCAAATCAAGCATGAGATGTATAAACAATAGGGCTAAGTATATATTCTCTAGTGCAGTTGAGACTTTTTATGTATACTATTACCAAACAAATGATATGCTAATATTACTTTATGAAAGAGATATTATTACTTATGGAAGTTTTTCAAGACGGGCGACTTAATTTAAACTTGCATATGGTATTAGGTGTTATCCGTCCTGTAAAAAGACACACCGATTCATAAATATTTTAAAATCGGGTTATGCACTTGGTGGAAACACAAACTTTCTTTCTTGACGTTTTAAATTATTCGGTTGAGATTTCAAATAACGCATCGAAATACTTCTCAAACGATAACACGATTGAGAAATATATCAAGAAGGTCAAGAGTAATACAAAATATGTTCAAAACAATAAAACATGTACATGGTTAAAACAATAAAACCTTCAAAATTGTTTAATTATTAGGGTTTTAATATTATTGAAATAATAGTCTTTCGAATCAAATTTAACAATTAATCAATTATACCCAGTTAATCCTACAAATAGTCAAAGCTACTAGCAGGGTCTGGAGAGGGTGTGATGTAGACAAACATTACCTCTATCCGAAAGGCTGCTTCCAGATAGACCGACGGCTCCAAAGCAAGCAACATACAAACATACATGTACCAATATAGTAAAAATAGACCCATATGATATCATAGAACACAAATAGTCATAAAACATGTAGATAATCACATGCAAAATCCACCTAAAATATAGAAAGATTTAATCCTATGAGATAATGCTAACATACAAAAGCTTTAACCCCTAAAAATCCTTAACCATAATCATACGTCTCCACGAACTGACCATGTCCTCTGAGAGGATGTGCAACTACTGCCTAATCCGTTCCTCCCAAATCAAGTTGGGTCTACCTCTATCCCCCCCCCCCTCTTTTTTAATTTCTATTTTAAGGTTTCCATTAGTCTAACCGATGTCGTTACCTGCCTCTTCTTTACATGCCCAAACCATCTCAACCTACCCTCCTCTGTCTTTTATGAGATACAAGCCACTCATAAAATTTAGCACATTATGGAATCACAAACTTTGCTTTATTACGGGTTATTTTTCTTTCCTTCAATTTCATTTCTATTCCACCCTTAAATTAACTTGGGAATAGAGCGTAAGCAATATAAACACTCTCGTTCTTCAATTTTTGAATTATCTGATTAAGTTTCAAATCGCACATTGAAACCGCATAAACCATTTTCAAAATAAACAAGTAAACAACCATTTTAAAAATCAAACATATGCATAAGTTACATTTGCAAATTATATATTTAGCTGTCACAGCTTGTTGCATGTTTACCTTCTGTATTCAGAAAAAAGAAAAATTAACCGAGAAAATCAAATGCATGATAAACAAAAGTATCAACTTAGACTATTGACAATTATCGACAATTTTCGGGTCACTAAGCTACCGAAAGGTCTTCAACACCTGCCTGATTCTACTTCGACACATCGGACACTTTGTGAAACGTGACGAACATGTCATACAGCAACACATATGAACACACCTAAACGAACATAATCCGCTTGTTAATGATTTTTATATTAAAACACACATAAAAATCCGATATATCCAAAACCAATTCAGCTATCCGAAATATATCTGAAAAATTATCCGATATATCCAAAAAAATTATCCGAACTCTATGAAAATTTTCAAAATCACCATCTGAATCCGAATTTTCTGATAATTGGGATTCGGATATGGATTTGGGTTTTATTGAACACCTTTGCATTGGCTTATTGACCAACAATGCATACATAGGAAGTATTGTATCATTTCTAATGATCCAATGTCAAATTATCTAAACATATTTCTACCTTTAATCTCATTAACAAACTAAAAGATACCGAATGACTCACCCAAATCCTTCAAATGATCCACTCGTTTTACCGATTTCAAAAACTCTACATCCCTGAAAACATCGATCAAACAACAACAATAACAACACGAACAACAAGTAGCCGATAAAATTACGCATGCAACACGATTAATTACTTTTCGTAAGCTTGGCTGAGTAGATAAAAAACACCTGCTGGAGTACCTAACCAAACTAAATAACTAGCAACATCTTTCCACATTACTGTAACAAACAATAACAAACAAACAAATAAATAAAGTTCATAAATGAATATTATGAATTATTTGACGTATACCTGATTATTTATATATTTTGGGTTCAACATTAACCTGTCAACTCAAAACTCTAGGGAAAGAAAGATTTTTATAATTAGGGTTTTAATCTTGATAATTATCTTTCTACTCATTTATGTATGTAACTAAATTATTATTATTATCTATAATATATATAAACGAAAACATAAAAATCCTATGTGTTACGATGTGGTCGCTCCCCCTTTTTTTGGAGTCACCAGATTTGCTTGATTTTTAAATTGAGGCTTCTCATGCATTTGACCCGAATACATGGGTATGGGTCTTATCAAACCCAGATATTTTTAAATGGGTTATAACATCTCAATAAATTAAAAACTAATCTCACCAAATATTTGATATAAAAATTAGAGATATAGTAAAAATTAATAACTGATTTATTTAAAAAAAGATATATAACATATCATTTATTTGTGAAACAATTTATCTCACAAAACTTTTAAACCGTGTTATAACATATCACTTATTTGTGAAACAATTTATCATCAAACCATAAGTATATTATTAACGTTATATAATAAAAAAATTCAAAAAATAAATAAATAATAAAAACAAATAATATAAAATAACCCCCGTAATACGGGGGATAAAAACTAGTATTATATATACTAAACTCCCATGCACAATTGACGTCCATAACTTTTTACACTTCACAAATTGAACCCTAACTATTATATTTTATGTACGTGTATTATTTTATTTTATGTGTATATTAAGAATTTAATAAAACTATTTCATATTAATTAATGATTCAAATTAAAAGTGTTAGGTTGGCATATCTTGTATACCGGTACACGATAAGACATGAGCACGAAATGTGTATACATGTACATGACATGAAAACTTATTGCTTACCTATATCCCAAACACGAACCTGTTACTACGTAGTATACATGAGAAAACACGATAATACATGATAAGAGTTGTTTAGAAACACCTATTTGACAACCTATTTAGTGAAACAAAATCCAGAGAGGGAATGTTCGTGAGCAGTGGCGAAGCTTGAGCTTAGTCATGGGGGTGACCGAAGTCACGGACTCAAACATTTTCAGGGCCGAATCCATTCGTGTCGGGTCGGGTCGGTCGGATCAAACAATATGACATCTATATATCTAATTTTTCTTCATTTATTCAAACAATTGTTCTTACAATAAAAAAACAAAATATTTTTAACCATGATGATGCGAGAGGAAGGGTGAGTAGGGATAAGCAAATTCGGTATTGATACCGGTAACGGTACAAATTTGGTACCGAAAATATTTAAAAAAATATTTATCCAAGTCTAAAAATAATTGGATACCAAAGTTTTGAGTTTTGGTACCGGTATATCTCAAATTTTACCTTCAATACCGGTATCGAAACAAATATTTTGGTATCGGTACCGGCACCGGTACGGTACCGATCTCATCCCTAAGGTGAATACCTAGAAGAAGAATTGCAAAGACCTAAAATATTTAAAAAAAATCAATAGTGACCGGTAGCATTTTAGAAAAATACATCGGGGTGACCGTGCTTAAAACCTATAAAATTTTTCAAGAAAAATCACGAAATTTACCCTACCAACGGAGAAAACGGCAGTGGCCGGGGCCATCCCCCGTCCCCACATAGCTTCGCCCTTGTTCGTGAGTGGTGACGGCTGAGAAATAGTGACTGAGAATGTTTTAGGAATTTAGGGTTTAAGATAACTTGTAAGTATATATATATTTAATTATAAAAGTCTAACCTGATAATCTGTTTTTACTTATTTAGACACGAAATTTAATATGTAAATTCGTGCCTACCTGTTTAGTACACGAAACATGTTAAGGCCTAGCATGTTATCTGTTAAAGTCGTGTAGGTACATGTCGTGTATTCGTGTCTCGTGTATAAATTGCCAGCCCTAAAAAGTATAGAGTAAACGAGTAGAGACGCGCATGAGCTACTTGAGATTGTTTCGCTAAAGGGTTGAACCGATCCAAGTCTAAAATAATTGGATTATTAAAAGTTTTAATAATTCAAAAACACCCTCTCATATGAGAAAAAATAAGGAAAAGAAAAGGCCGACGTTGCATGCAAGAAAACATGGGAAAATGGGACCACTCCCCCGCTCTAATATAGTTTGATATGTATAAACAACGTAGCAAGTACACATATTCTATAATATAGATGACACTTTTCGAGTATATTATTACAGATGAAAATGTTATTACTTATGAAGTATTAACGTTATAACGTGTGGCATAAAAGTCTTTCAAGACGAGACTTAGTTTTAATTTGCAGAATTTTTCATTTAGAACAAATGTTGCTTTTAATAAAGCAAGAGAAAACAAAATAAAACTAAATATTCATGACGGGTATATACTACATCAAGTAATTTTGGGACATGATGGTGTTTACGCCACGCCCACAGACTACAGTAATTTTGGACCCTAAATGAACGAGATTAGATGTAATAAGTTGGTTCAAAAAGGTGTAAATAAATTTACGATTCACTGCTTATAAAAACACTACTTTTGTTCGATTAAGCGTTTGACACTTACACAAAAAACACTCAAAAGTTCCTGAAATTTTGAATTATCGTATATTCATATTGAGATTTCGAATAAACCATCAATATACTCTGAATGTGATTCCATAACTCATAAAATAGCCCGTACCAAGAGTGTCGAAATTCATACAAAATGTTTTCAAAATAATAAATCCTCCAAATATCAAATTAAGGTTGAAATTATTATTGAAATAAGACAAATTTTGTTCATCCTCCAACCTGACCTGACCCGACTGGTTTTAACCCGCACCCAAACCACATAACTAGGGGTGCAAACGAGTCGAGCTGCTCACGAGCTACTCGAGATCGACTCGTTACAAAGCTTGCTCGAGCCGAGCTTAATCGAGCACGAGCTTTAGCTTAAAAGCAAGCCCGCTTAATAAACAACCCCGAGCTTCACTTATCGAGCTCGAGCTGGCTCGCAAGCCTAAACGAGCCTCTCATTTATATAATTCTTGAAAATATATATTTAATACTTATTAATTAATATGTATAATGTTATAAAAAAATAAATATAAATAACTAAATAATATATATAATTTTATACTTAAAATTATAATAGAAAAAAATATAAAATAATTAAAAGTAAATACAAAATAATTGATAAATAATTCACGAGATGAGCCTGAGCCGAGCTCGAGCTTGAAAATCTACTCATGAGCTGAGCTTGAACTTTGAAAATAGAAAGAACCGAGCTCGAGCTCGGCTCGTTTGCACCCCTATGACATAACCAACCTTTTCATTACCCTAGCGCCTAATGGTGTGCATAGAAGCTTCAAAGTCAAGCATACACTAAAGTTACTTTATGAAATATATGTACACATTTGGGTAAACATAAGAATCTTAAAAGACGGAAATACAGCTTCTAAACTCGCAAGACCACATATTGAATACATGGTCAACAAAAGCATCAACTTTGACTTTGACAATTGTCAAACAGACAATTCCCTAGTGACGGAAGGTCTTCACCACCTGCGTGATTCTACTTCGACACAATGGGCAACTTGTCAAGTGTGACGAGCATGTCACGCAGCAGCACATATGACCACACCTAAAAAAAACCATAGTCCGGTTATAAGTTGTAAATGTGATTTTATATTACATGTCCGTAGGGCTGTACACGAGCTAGCTCGAGCTCGGCTCTTTTTTATCGAGCTGAAAAGTCGAGCTCGTCGAGCCGGGCTCCTTTAATTTTTTTATTTATTACTTTTTTTATTTTGTATTTCACAAATTTTGATATATAAAAGACAAAAGTTAAAATTAACATACATATTATATAAAATTTATAAACATGAGAATTTATAACTTTATATGTTTTATTTTAGTTATTCTTTTATAAAATTTTAGGTATCAAGTGGCATAATATATGTATAATTTTTATTTATTTATTTCTTGGTATGCTATTATTATATATAGATATTAAAATTTAGGGTTTAGTCTAAACAAGCCAACGAGTCGAGCTAAGACCGAGCCACGAGCCGAGCTAACTCTGGCTCGAGCTCGGCTCGTTTAGAAATCGAGCCGAGCTCATTTAGAATCGAGCTTTTTCGAGCGAGTTTCAAGCGAGCCACGAGCTGCGGGCTTTTTGAACAGCCCTACATGTCCGAAGAGAAGGTATGGTTTTATAAAACTTACGGGACAAAAACGGAATTGTACTCCTGCTCGAGGCATATAACACATATATCAGGCAGTTGTCCATCCTTTCGGGTGCCATTGACTCCATTTTCTGCTTTAACATTTGAACCTAAAGTTAGGTAAGATAAATTTTATAAAGAAACTAATTTATTAAAACAAAAAACTGAGCGACTGACCCTCGATGTCTGAAGTTGTTCTTTTAGCTGCAGCATCAAGAACTCTGTGTATATTAAAAATAAATAAATACATAACGTAAATGGAGTGTCCAGTGTCCTAAAAGGCTTTCTCATTTAAAGGCTGCAATAAATTTTAATCCGTTCTATATTGGTTATCGAATCACAGTTAATAATTCCCCTAGTCAACAAACATAACAACCATGTAAGTTTGTTATTAAGCTATTTAAAAGTAATATTACATATCAAAACAGTAGTGACTAAGATCTAATATAAACTATTTTTTTTTTTTTAAATATCTAATATAAATAAAATAAAAAATTGTAATATTAACCATTATATTCATGTGCTGACTAAATTCGGTCCTAAGTAAGGCATCGATCAGTTAACAAGCATCCAACTTAAGAAAACACTACCCAAAAACTACTCATAAATATACTAAGTAACAAGCTGAAAAAGAAAGTTGTAATCGAAAGCATATTAGTTGCCAAACAAGTGAACAACCATTAAAGTGATTGTAAATTTAATACCTTTTCTTCATTTCCCAGTGACGTCTTCTTTCCATTATGTATTGAAAAGCTTGTTTGGCAATCAAATAAAAACCAAATGCAGCAAATCCTATTGAAGCATACCTGTACCACCTGAATAGACCAAGAAGTCAGTAAAGAGACAAAACTCGATGCCAGAAAAAAAATGAAAACAACCCATTTAACCCATTCCTTTTTTATGCAGTCAATATCACCGATATATCACTCGGTGATATATCGGTTATCGGTCCCTTGGTAAAATATCGGTACAGAGAATATCGGCGATATTGACCAATATTTGACCAATATATCACCGATATTCTCGTTTTAAGTCTTAATTATGAATTTTTAATGTTCAATGTTATTATTTTAAGTCTTAAACTCTTAATCAGTTTGTACTTGCTACAATTAGTTTTGCAAGTTGCAAAAGGTTAAATTTTTAATGGTAGGAGAGTATACTGAATTATTAGTGTTAAATTGCCATATATATGAATTTTACATGATATAAAAATTACCGATATCTCACCGCGATAACCAATATCTCAAATATCGGTCCTTGACCGATATCCGATATTTTTCCGCATTAACTGCTTAGTTCCTTTTTAAGCTAAAAATCTAACCCGTTTAAAATAGAACACACCCAAATGTGTTAAAACTTTCACATCTCCCAAGAAGGATAAAGCAATATATAAACTACTATGAACACATGTGCATGATGCCATAATGAACGAATTACACTTTTATTGACAGTACATAACCTGGCCCATTTCCCGAGATTTGCAATGAGTTGATCGATGTTTTTATGAGAGACATAAAACGGGCCTTTGAGCGGTCGTTGGATCCAAACAGTTCCAATGTCATCTTTAATAGCCTGCGTTTTAGGTAGAAAACAGAAAATGAATTTTTAGACAGCAGAATATAGTTTACAAATAAACCCAAAAAAAAGAGTTGCTCACTAGTAGAAAACACTGTACCTCACCAACAACAGTTAATGGAGTGCCTGTTGGTAGAACACGTTCAATTCGCTTAACTCCAAGCATCTTCAAAACAATAAAACATTTTCCATAAGCAATAATTAAAACTGTGAATTTATTAGGCTATCCACTATGGTGACCATTTATCACAACCGGTTGCAAGGTGACACAAAATGACAAAATAACATTTTAATTAAAAAATTGGAAATTCTTTTTATCCACAACCGGTTGCAACCTAGGTTGTTCCAGCAACCCGAGTTTGCAACCAAACTTTTATATCTAACTTGATTTTTTCATGAAAATTACAACTTTTAACCTTTTTTTAAAAAATGTAACACGATTTATTTATAGAAAAATATTGAACATTTCGATATAAATTTTATAAAAAATGAAGCATTTTATTTAATAAAATTTTGGTTTAGGTTGGGTTGTGATAGTGAGTAAATATTGAATTGGGTCTGGCTGTATAGGTGGAAGATAGAGAAATCAGTTTTTTAATAAATGATTGGGTTGGTTTGGGTTGTGATAGTGGATAGTCTTAGCATGCTTAACTGTATAAGAATTAAATAAATTAACATATTCCATACTTTGAGACCTTGCAGATAGTCTAATGTTCCACGAACAAGTGATCTTCCCGATTCCTCAAACACTTCACTTCCAACAGTCAATACCAAACCTGCAGCACCACGAGCTCCAACAACATATACACGAGCACTTCCATCATCCTAAATCAAAACGATCAAAACTTGAAGAAAATTTCAAAAAAGACGGAGAAAGAAAAAAACGATGAGACAAGCATTACTCACCAAGTACCAAGGGACCTCTTTGCACATCGATAACATGAGGGCAGAGTCTTGAATCCATGAACCAGCATCATTATGTTTCAAAAAGTGTTGTTCTGCCTGCAAATGGTAATAGAGTAAGTACCATGTCACCGACTTTCACATAAAAAGTAAAGAATATACGAAAAAAGTGACATATTATTATTAAAAACGAGTGTATGCATTCCTTACCGTTTCCTCCACTATCACTCCTCGCAAACCACTATACTCGCAATTAATTGGAGTATCTGAACTGACTCTACCAGATATTGTCACAACAAAAGGCAACACTTTGTTTGCAGTATCTAGTAGATGCGCTGAAATGGAAAGAACATATTTTTCATTAGTTACATACCAAAACTTTTAATCACTCTTTTGATGTTCACAAGTAAGGGCTATGCAAAGTCATTTCGGTTCTAGTTGAAATTGGTTAAGTTATGGTGTTCCAAGCTCAACTATTAGTTTCGAAGATAAAATTTGCCTGTTTAAAGCAAGAGTATGATGTTTAAAGCTATGTTATAGACAGTTGCAGCATCAATTAAATGTTCAAAGCTGAATAGAGGTATAAAAAGTTAGAAACCGAGATATAAAACTTGGAAAAAACATAAATATACAATGTTCGGTTTGGTTTCCGGTAAAGTTAGTTAACGGTGACACGTTAACCATAACCTTAACCAAGCGGTTGGTAAATAGTATTCACCTAACCATAACAGTCAGTTTTGTTCAGTTATGGACAATTTCAGTTAACAGTTCGTTTTCGGTAATGGTTCGAATTTTGCTCACCCCTATACAAGTAATCGGTTTTCGGTTCTGTTATTAGCCAAAACCATAACCGAAGCCATTGGTTGATCAATTTTATTAACTAATCGGTTTTTGGTTAGTTTTTCTTTCGGTTAATATTCAAAACCAAATTTAGGCTAAAATATTTGCTTAAAAATACATGAAATGAAGGTATATATACATGAAATGAAGGTAAATGTTTATACCCTTACACAAATAAGCTTCTTCAAATAAGCTAAAAAACCATCTTCAGATAAGCTTCTTAAAATTAGCCTATCTATATCTATACTATATATAATACACCAAACAAGGGCAAATTAAGACACTCATTTTTAAGTAATTTACAACACTTAAAGTATAAGGTACATGTGTTAGTAAGGGTAAACATGTCTTTTAAACACAATTCATTCAACTTACAAGTTTGGTCCCTCATCTTTAACCATATTACGTTTTTAATTTAACTTGTAAACTAACTTCCCACCCATGATTTTTAAACGACTATAGCCTTTTCATATGTTAATATTTTTATAAACAAATTGCACCATAAAAACGAGCATTTTATTCTCTTTTATTTGGATATGATATTGTTGTAATTTTTTTTCATTTTAAATAAATTAATATGTTACGTAGGGGTGTTCAGTGTCGGTTTTGATGGTTTTTAAGTTAAACTTATGAGTCCAACCGTTAATACTGATTTTTTGTCGTCCAAAACCAAACTCAACCATTGAAAGTTGAAACCGAATCGTAACTAACGGTCTGGTTCCAGTTTGGTTTCACAGTTCAAACTTTAATAATAAATTTAGTTTAAAATAATTAATAATTTAACTGTACCGTCAATTTTAACTAAAAACCAACATAATATGATACTTGAGATGATCATAAATAAAAAATGATAATTTTAGCCACATAAATGGTAAATATTAATGGAAGATCTAAGACGTGAAATAAGAACAACAAATATTACAAAAGGAATCATATTGCAATTAGGTTAATTTACAGTCTTTTCTGTTTTCATATGGCCGGTTGCCGATATAAACCAATGACCGATTTAAACAATTTCAAGGTTTTAACCGAACCATAAACACTTATATTTGTACGTGATTAGCAGGTTCAAACACCCGTTGCATCGTGCGGGCACCCGTCTAGTATAAGCTAATAAGCATAAGCTTAAAAAGCTAAACCAAACACCAAGTTAAGCTTATTTTGTAAAAAAAAACAACTAAAAAAACTATAAGCTTGGTTATAAAAGCAAGGCCAAACATCGAAACTGAGGAACACAAGCTAGTTATATATAAAAATGTGAATGGTTCGGATGAGTTTGGATTGTCGGTTAATTCAGTTTTCAGTTAATTTCGGTTCAGTTACGTCGGTTTTCGGTTATCGCACTGTAAAGGTGCCTAACCTAATTCTAACTCCATTCAATCTAACTGATTACTTTAATTAATGATATTGAAATAACCAGAATAATGGAATAACTAACCCAAATCCTTCAACTGATTGACTCGAGTCACCGATTTGAGAGCCTCCGCATCCCTAAAAACATCAATCAACCAATCAATAACAATGAGAAATAATATAACAAACAAATAGTATATATATATATATAGGGTCGGTATCATTTAAGAACTCGAAAAAAATTAAGAACTCTTAACAACCAAACATTTTTTCATTTTTTTATATATTAACATTATTTAAGAGTAGTTTTAACAAATTTTATACAAAAAAAAATTATTACACATATTAATCACAAGTTTACGTACGTGTAAAAAAAACATAGATATGTATAAAAACTAATTTTTAAAATTGTAATCGTAAATATAGATATAAAAATGATAAAGCTACAATCAAATAACACAAACATACAAAAAAATTCATAGAAAACGTTAGTTTTCAAGGGTTAAAAATGATAAAGCTACAATCAAATAACACAAACATACAAAAAAATTCATAGAAAACGTTAGTTTTCAAGGGTTCATTAAAGTTCTTAAATAATTTAAGAGTTCTGTAATGATACTCATTTCAAAACGGATACTTGGAAGAACCTTTTAAAAGATGCTATCTCCAAGGATTTGGCCCTTTTTATAGATGTTGGGGAAGCCCTTCGGGCGGGGGATAAATGGTTATGTGGGAGGTGCATGACGTTGCATGCCCTTAGCAGGGGGTGCAAGCATGCTGATGGTGTCTATTCTTTTTCTGTGGATTCTGGAGATGCTGGAGAATTCATCGTTGGGATCCAGAAACCTAATCGTGTGTCTGTGGATAGGGACCTAGGTCCATCTGTAGGAGTGGTTGGAGATGTATCCCTTTTGGAACGGGTTTTCTCCCTTCCCATTCAAACGGTTAAGAGCATCCCCCAAGTTGTCGTTTGGCGTTTGCTCAGACTTTGGCATGCGCTTTACGCAAGGTAGTGGATTCACCAGGCTTGATTGAGAATTCGGTCAAGTTACTATTGTTGCCGCGCTGTACTTTAAGGGTGATGAAACCTTCCACTAGGCAGGAACGCAGGTCAGGGAATCGAAAGTCTTTGCAATGTAGTAGCATTCAGCAAGCACTTGCGGTGTGGAAAGATGGATCTGGTTTTGCTAACTTGGTTCTTTCTCTATTTGATAACGTGGGGGGAAGCACTTTTTCTAAAAGAGAGGTGGGAGGGGAGGAGGGTTCTGAAAACAGCCTCAATATTAAACAATGTCTCAGGAAAGTCAGGGATGGTCATTTCACAGCTGCAGTCAAGGTATTATGCTCAAGTGGGGTTGCCCCTCTCGGAGATTCAACCATGAAAGCCCTCATTGATAAACACCTAGTGGTGCTGCCTCCGTCCTTACCTTCTAGCTCTGTCGCCCTGCCTACTCTCTCTGTGGATGGGGACTGTGTGCTTAGATGTATCCGATCATTTCCTAAAAGGACCTCGTGCGGGAGAGACGGGATGTGGGCGCAACACTTGTTGGACGCTCTTAGTGGTGAGGGATCAGTGACTTCCACGGGTCTGCTCTCAGCCATCACTGAAGTCGTCAACTTATGGCTAGGGGGTCTGTGCCCCAAGGTGCTCGCTGAGTTTATTGCTTCGGCCCCCCTTACCCCTTTATTAAAGCCGGATAATGGAATTCGGCCCATTGCTGTGGGGGCTATCTGGCGTAGGTTGGTTTCTAAAGTGGCTATGAAGATGGTTGGGAAGGAAATGACTCAGTATTTAAAGGACTTTCAGTTTGGGGTAGGGACCCCTAATGGGGCAGAGGCGGTGCTTCACAGCGCGAACCGGTTTCTTAACTCCTTTCACGCGGACGGTTCTATAGCTATGCTTACCGTGGACTTCTCCAACGCCTTCAATATGGTCGACCGCACAACCCTTCTCCGGGAGGTTCATCATCATTGCCCGTCTATCTATCTATGGGTCCAGTTCCTTTATGCCCAGCCGGCTAGGTTGTACGTTGGTGATGACTGTATAGGGGCTACTACTGGGGTTCAGCAGGGAGACCCCCTTGGGCCCCTCCTCTTTGCCTTAGCATTACACCCTCTTGTTCTCTGGGTACAAAATGACTGTAATCTCCCATTTCATGCTTGGTACTTGGATGATGGGACTATTATTGGTGGTGCCAACGATGTCGCTAAAGCCCTAAACATTATCAGCTCGGAAGGGCCATCATTGGGGCTTCAACTTAATATTAAGAAAACCGAGGTTTTTTGGCTAGCGTGTAATGGAGTGAAAGTTAAAGATGGGCTTTTCCCTAGTGGGATTGGTAGACCAGAGAGAGGGGTAAAGCTCCTTGGAGGGGTTGTTAGTCGAGATCCCTACTTTATTAAGGAGTTGGCGAGGCGGAGAGCATCTCGTGCGGTTGATCTTATGAAACTGTTACCTTGCCTTAGGGATCCCCAGATCGAACTCCTCCTGCTTAGGTCTTGCATGGGGGTTGCTAAGTTGTTTTTTGGGTTACGAACATGCCACCCCCATATGATGGATGATGCGGTATCCTGTTTTGATAAGGGGCTTCGAGAAGCCATCGAAGACATAGTTGTATGTGGAGGCCCGTTCTTTGGTGATCTTCAGTGGCAACTTGCATCTTTACCGATGCGCTTGGGGGGTTTAGGCCTTCTTTCGGCTCATGATTTTGGGGTTTACGCTTTTGTAGCGTCGAGGGCTCAGTCTTGGAAACTACATAATCACATCTTAAGGAATAGCGGAGTTGTCGACCTGGACTCAGACTACGTGCAGGCCCTGGAACGCCTAAATGGCGCTCTCCCAGACTTTGACATTGGCGGTTTCACTAATAAGGACGCCGCCCCCACCAAAGCCTCAAAAAACTTTGGCAAATGCCCTTTTTGGCAAAATCGCTCAGAGCCCGGGAGAAGTTTTTGGATTGTCCCCCCCAACAGAAGGCGGTTATTGAATGCTTACAAGGTCCTCATGCCCAAGATTTTTTGACCGTTATCCCGATTGATGGCTTGGGCCAAAGCATGTCTGCGGTTGAGTATAGGGCCATTCTTAAGTACCGTTTGATGGTCCCAATGTACCCAGAAGACGCAACATGTCCGATCTGCCGTAAGGCTTGCTTGGATAAATTCGGAGAGCATGCGGTTCATTGCAAGGAGATGCCTGGGTTCAAATACCGACATGATTGGGTGCGGGACGTTCTTTGGGACATCTTAAGGCGAGCTGGGATATCAGCTAAAAAGGAAGCCCCCGTAAACTTCCTTACAGACCCCACGGAAGGGAGATCCACTCTACGACCGGCAGATTTGCTTGTCTTTGGTTGGGCCGGGGGATAACACGCTTGTGTTGACCTCACAGGGGTATCTCCTTTAGCTGGTTTGAGGGATAATGGGTTTGTAGCTGGGCAAGCAATGAAAATAGCTGAAACGAAGAAGGTGGAGAAACATGCTAAAGCCTGCGAAGAGAACCAACATGTTTTTGTCCCTCTGGCTTTTGATACCTTTGGCTCCTTGGCACCGGAAGCTATCCGTTTCCTAACTAGGGTCCAACGGGTTGTGCATAGCAATGTGTCGACTCCAAAGGGGCAGGGTTATGTTTTTAGCAGGTTAGGGTTTGCAATTCAGAAAGGGGTGGCGGTGCAGCTTGTTGCTCGCCTACCTGCTATGTTGATGTAATATCTATGTTTTTTAATAAAATTCACTTGAAGTTCTTATTTTCCTAAAAAAATACTCATCCTATAATAGCTTATCGCACACTACGTACGCGACACTCCTGAGCATCGATTTCAAATTCACGCGGGGCGAAAAAGGGCGGGGCGGTAGGATCTTATCGCCCCGGAAGAAGAAGAAAATTATTATTATGTTATTAATATGTGTGTAATTATGTAATTACATAATTACTCTACTTGTATATATAATTACTCTACTTGATTCTCACGTTTAGGACGTTAATTTCATTTGTATTTGATCCAAACCCTATATATATCTTATTTTTATATTACTATTGTAGCCCCTACACCGTTACACCCCAAAAACAAATTCTCACCCCTTGCTGACTGGCGTCACACGGCGCAAAACGCCCCAATTTGTAGCCCCTCCACTACGCATAGCCTTAGATTTTTTTTTTGAACGCCAACGAATCCTCCAAACGAGCTATTGACTAAATTCATTATATTAGGATAAACTCGTCTTTTGATCCATGAAAAACTCTCTCCTAAGGCCAGCGCCCGTGATCACTCACCCCAAAGGCACAACATAACGGTAAGGTAAAACTCTTCGGTCAAAGAATCCAACTAGTAAACATCACCTACTTACTTACTAATCCTCTTTTCGTATTTTAAAACCCGTGACATTAGAATCCAACTATTAAACATCGACTACTTAGGTAGCGTTTGTTATGCATGAATAAGATGCGGAATGGAATGAACCATTACAATAGAATGAAAAAATATGTGTTTGGTTGGTCGATGGAATGAAATCACCCATTACCATGCTCATTCCATTCCCCCTAAAACACCTCAAATTCATTCCATCCACCCCTTGTTTTTTTCCATTACATCCATCTTTCACATTATATCACCTCCACCACTCTCCCACCACCACTACTCATTGCCCTCTCACCACCACCGCCTCTGCCGCTAGCCACCACCACCACCCGTCTCCGTCGCCTGCCACCACCACCCGCCTCTGTCGCCTGCCACCACCATCGCCCGCCTTCGCCGCCTGCCACCAAGCACCCACACCACCGCCGCCACTACTGCCACCATCATCACCACGCTCGCCACCAGTCGCTTACCATCGCCACCACCACCCACTATCACCACCACCTACCACCACCAACCCACTGCCGCCTCCGGCGCCAGCCACCACCATCACCCGCCTCCGCCGCCTGCCACCACTATCACTCGCCTTCGCCGCCTGCCACCAACCACCTACTAGCCCGCCCACTACCGCCACCCAGTGCCGGCTCCGAGAAGTCGAATTTTTTTTTTGGGCCAAAGGCAAAAAAATTTTTGGGCCTCAAGTAAAAAAACATTTTGTTAGTTTAAACAATTTAATTTTAAGTGAACTTACTTGGTTATGATTTGAGTTGTGCAAAAAAGTTTTGTATTAAAATAAACTTCAAAATGTATCAGATGAGACTAGAACCCACAACCTCTTGTTAGAGGTCATACCTCTTTGCCATTAAACTAAGCTAGTGGTTATATAAATATGTTGAAACATTGATTATACATATTTTTGTTTCATAAAAATACATATAATTTTCTTTAAAAAAAAAATTCGGCCCTAACAGGGTGTCGGGCTTATGGCCGTCGACTACCCTGCCTCACCCCTTAGGCCGGCCCTACCGCCACCATCAACCTACCATCATCAACCGCCCGCCACTCGTTGCTTACCATCTCCACCGCCACTACCACCCACTATCACCACCACCAACAGTCGCTTCCGGCTCCCGCCCACCACTTTCACACCCACCACCACCATTACTGCTCGCCGCCCACCACCACCATCCCACCGTCACTCGCTACCAATTTTATTTTATTCCGACGTTTTTTAGCTTATCTAAAAATAAAAACTAATAATATATTTCATACCTACATGATAACCAAACATGTCAATAAAATTCTTACGTTACCTAGTCTTTTCCATTCTCTCGACTCTTCTTATTTTTCTTTCAAGCAAAAAGGTACACGTAACAACGATTGTACCCATCTTTTCATATAATTAATTACTCACCCCATATACACCCGGCCCGCCTCCGTACCGGTGACCACACTGTGTATTTAATTTTCTTCTTATTCTGATTATTATTCTTCTTATTCTGATTATTATTATTATTATTATTATTACCCCTCTCACACTCCAACGACCTTCATTCACTCATTCATCTCTCTGCGATTACTCATCGTTTTAAAACTCCTCATCCAAACTACCTACAAACCCTAGCTCTGGTACCGAGCAAACCATGGCGGTTACGGTACCGGCGACCACGACTCTGTACGCCGGAGTGATGGAAATGACGAAATCAGCTCATATTAAGAACGCCGATCCGTTGATGTGGGCCGTTGAGCTCTCGTCGAGCTTGTGGTCAGCTGGAGTGTCCATGCCGTCAACTACGGTGGCTGAATTGCTGGTGGAGCATATCTGTTGGGCGAATAATGTGCCGATTGCGTGGAAGTTTTTGGAGAAGGCGTTGTCGATTAGAGTTGTTCCGCCTATGCTCGTTCTCGCGTTGTTGTCGAACAGGTTTTGATTGTGTTTATACTGATTCAATTGATTTTGTAATTGTTGATTAATTTTGGTGTTATTGTTACACTATTGGAGCTGTGTAATAGTTGAGATTGTGATATTAGTATTTTGAGTGTATTAATACTACAAGGACAAGTAGACAATTTAGTAATTTGAAATTTGTAAATTTGTATGTGAGATTTAAAAGTGATTTTTTTAGGTATTTAGTTCGGTAATGTTTGTGTGAACCCTCCTCGGGTGGGCTAAAGTGAAATTGCACTAATTTTGACGTCATTTTACTAATCTCGTGAAAATAACGTTAAAAGTGGCGGAAGGTTAATCAGGCATCGTGTGGTGGCGTTGATAGCTGAAAGACTAGGGTACATGCACCAATCAGCCAGTGTCCCAATGGTTGAGTGTTATATGCCTTATGTCGAAGGCTTGATGCAAAACTACTATCGAGCCGGGGGGGTCTCACCGGAAGCAGCCTCTCTATTCCTATGTGGTAGAGGTAAGGTTGTCTACATCTTACCCTCCTCAAACCCTACCATAGTTTTGCTATTGGTGGGATTTACTGAGTATGATGATGATGCTGATTAGTTAGGTAATGTTTTGGAATAAAACTAGGTGTATGCATAGTTGTCAAAGGCGCAATTCACTTAAAAAGGGAAGGCCCAAAATATGCAAGGCGCACGGTGCCACGGTGTAAAAGTTCCGGGGGTTATAGACATATTTTAGGCTTATTTTTGGTTTTAGACGTGTTTTAGGCTGATTCAAGGCCATTTTTGGATGTTCCATACCCTTTTGCCTGGAGTTTTAAAATTTTGCTAGAATTTTCAGGATTTGGTCGGGATCTTAGCGGAGACCAAAATCTCGCTTGTAGGTTTGATCGCCTGGAATAATAGATGGCAGCGAGGTGCCTTCTCTACACCTCACCTCTCACCAGAGGGTCTAGGCGTACGCCGGAAGGGCATTTGACAACAAAGGGTTTTTTGAATTTGTTTTTGGATGTGTTATTGATGCTTGATGTTGGAATAATCACTTTTGGTGATGGTGAGCGTATAGCGAATTCTAAAAGGGTGTGCCTACTGCACTAGGCTCCCGTGTACAACAAGTGTATATAAATTTTTCTACTATGTTCATTATTAAGCTGATATGAAATTGGTTATTTATGCATAAACAGAAGGCAAAAGTAGGTTACTCAATAGATTACCAGATAGTTAAGTTGAAATGTCATCTTACTTTCTAGAAGTATGGCTTACTACCAGTTAAGAGGTATAGTTTCATAATTGGTGGTATTTGTAATGGTCTGTTTACACTGCATAATTTGTAGTAAAAGGTTTTTGTACAGTTTATTTATTGTTAGATATTATTTCTTGATTCAAATGTTTTTGGTTATCATAGAGTAATCCCAAGTCGAAGACGCCATCCCGCTGCCTACAGGCTTTATTTGGAGCTCCTTAAAAGACACATTTTTCCTTTGGCTTCTGAAATTAACGGTCCAAACTATCACAAGTAAGGTTCTTGTTTCTATTTGGTTAGGGAGCTTGGAAATAACTTGAACATAATAAGAATGTCATTCTTTTATGTAATTGCAGGATCATGGAATCTATAGATGACACTCTTCACCTCAACAAGATATTTGGTTTTGAATCCAGTGAACCTGGGCTTGTTTTGGTTGAATTTATATTTTCAGTGGTGTGGGAGCTACTTTACGCCTCACTCGATGATGAAAACTTGCTGGAACTAGTGTCTGAAAAGAAATCTCCATGGCCAACCAAATCAGTGGACATGGATAACGATGATCATAATAATTATGGAGAGCATAAAGTTGATTATCACCAAGGGCTGTACACGATGAATACCATAACAGCCATTGAGATCATTGGAGAAATTTTCCGTGATAAAGTAACTTCCAGAATTCTGCAATTGGCACGTCGGAATATGTAAGGAACAAGTGCCAAAATATGTTACTATATTCCGTTAGTGCGTGGCTCTTTTCTTGATTATATGGTTAACTTGAATCACCTCTAATCTATACTTCTAGGCCTGCACATTGGGAATCTTTTATGCATCATTTGAGGCTGCTTGTAGGAAACTCGACAGCTTTAAGAAATTCAAAAGATATTTCTCCTGAGGCTCTTTTGCAGTTAACATCAGATAACCGTGTACTAATGTCTAAGGAATGTAAAGCATCATCTTTGCAACAGTTTCATGCAGTAATGGCTTCTGGATCACTTATATCATCTGCAGGGCCAGGGCAAAGTTATGGTGTTAGCCGTTTGCTTCCACTCGATTTATTTCTTGAGGACACTATGGATGGATATGTAGTGGCTACTACCAGTGCAGCTGAAACTCTTACCGGTACAAAATTTTATTTGAAGTTTCACATATATAAATTTTATAATTTGAAATGTTATTTAAACAAGTGGATTTGTATTTCAGATCTCCTGAAAGCTCACCAGGCAATTACTCAGGCCTCCTGGCAGGACACTTTTCTTGGCTTATGGATTGCAGCTTTGCGGCTTGTACAAAGGGTAAAAATGCATAACAGTACATAATATATTTATAAATAGATAAATAAGATATATGTATATAATATGCGTGGACGTGTGTGATGTATGAATCAAAGGAGTAACAAAATATTTGTGAGGAGCAAACTGATTTACTATTTTAACATTGATTCAAAAGTTTTTACGAATTTCAAATATATACGTTTGCAAATTAAAGTTAAATAATTAGTGAATCAGTTTTTATTTTTTCATGTTCCGTAAATATTTGTTTTTTTTTCTCACTGGATTCTAAGTCTATATACATTTCTTTGTATCTATATGCACACACACATTTACGTACTGTATACACACATATAACATAATTGTAAACTTTATATTGAGATTTGACTTTTTAGAAAAGGGATGCTCTTGTGTACTGAATGTCTGAATGACACAGGTGTTAAAAGCATCTTACAAATTAAACTAGTTTATTTATTATGTGCTTTTTAACATGACCAATTAATTAGTTCAAGTCATGAAGTCATTCTAATAATTTTGTTAGACATCAAAATGTGTAGTTTCTCATTGCCAGCTCAACTTATTTAGATGCCTCACATGCGTTGTTTCTTTTCCTTTTTTTTTTAAAATGGTATTTTAGGAAGGAGAAGCTGCTGAGGGTCCAGTACCTCGCCTTGACACATGTTTATGCCTGCTATTATGCACAACAACTCTTGCAGTTGGTAATATTATTGATGAAGAGGAGAACGCTTTGCTTGAGGAAAACGATCATAAACATATGCATCATGGGAATGAGACACAGGTTCTTGGAAACTGTCGCAAAAGCCTAGTTGCTAGTTTACAACAATTGGGTGATTTTGAAGGTTTATTGACTCCACCACCATCAGTTATTTCCATAGCAAACCAAGCAGCTGCAAAAGCTATTTTGGTTGCCTCCGGTATATCTGTTGGAAGTGGTTTTCTTGATGGTGTCACCTTAAATGATATGCCAAACACTTGTGGTGAGTAATCTTTCATCAGTATATTGGTAGCAATTTCCATCCAGTTACTTATGAATGGGTCAATCCCAGAGTTTTTTAATTAATTTATTATTTTTTTCCTAACGAGTCAAATAGGTAATATAAAAATTAGTCTAAAAGGAAACATGCCGAAATCTGTAACTCATGAAACCTTGTAAGTCATTTCAATTAAAAATTACACGTATCGAGGTCTTCTATCTTTATCTTGCATCAAGATTAAAGGTGGCCGATTTACTTATAAATGGGTTAATTTTGGTTATGTTTTTACTAATTAGTCAAAGGGTTAAAAAGATAGTTTAAAAGGAAATCGATCAAAAGGCCGCATAGATTTTATATGTAGTTTTGTTAGAACTCATATAATTAGTTATATTATTATTATATAGTTATGGATTAATATTAGTCGTTTAAGGATTGATATCAGTAACATAAGTAAGTCAAATACTTCTTTTATTTGCAGCCGTAAACATGAGGCATCTTATCGTAGAAGCTTGTATCGCAAGGAATCTGTTAGACACATCAACATATTTATGGCCCGGGTATTTCAAGGGCCACAGTAACCAAATACCTCGTACCATGTCTGGGCAAACACCAGGCTGGTCAACATTGATGAAGGGGTCTCCTTTAACTTCTCAAATGATGCATGTTTTGGTTTCTACACCAGCTTCAAGGTATGCTCACCCTTTGTTTTGAAAGTATTGATTATATGTTTTAACCCTATGTGATTTTAACTTATGAACGAGATCAATAGTTCTGTTAGATCTGTTACTTTGTATTATACTATTTGTTGCTTGTCAGCAGACGGTATGCATGACTATTGACTACCATGTAAATAACTGAACATTTAGGCTTGTGTAATATTATTATTTTTAAGTTGTGGTTAGCTACTGAATTTTAGCATTTGGATTGAATGGAAGCTTAGCAGAAATTGAGAAAATATACGGAATTGCAATCAATGGCTCAGAAGAAGAGAAGATTTTTGCTGCAACTGTCCTATGTGGAGCATCTTTAACTCGCGGGTGGAATATACAGGTGATTATTTCTTACTCATGGTTTTTTGTTCACACCTTTGCCACCTGTACATTTTAGTAGTTTACACCATCTGCTCGACTTGCTTATTTTGCTACCTGTATTTCTTGAGCCCTTACTTTTTGAAATTTAAACCCTTTTGTTGAAAATGTTTACAGGAACATACTGGATTTTTCATTATTAAGCTGTTATCACCTCCAACTCCCGTGGATTATTCAGGCAATGAGAGCCATTTGATCGTTTATGCTCCTCTATTAAACGTTCTTCTTATTGGAATATCATCTATCGACTGTGTTCAGATCTTTTCCTTACATGGTTTGGTTAGTAAACTTTTGTTATTCCTGTGCTCATTATTCTTGCACTTATTTGCTTTTTATAGTATATTGAAAGTAGGGGTGGCAAATGGGTTGGGTTGGGTCGAAACGGGTCATGGGTCGGAATGGGTTAGGGTCGGAACGGGTTAGGGTCGGAATGGGTCAATTACAAAAAGGGTTGTTTTGGTTCGGGTCGGAACGGGTTAGGGTCAACAGGTTCGGGTCAGAACGGGTCCGGGTCGGAATGGGTCAAAACGGGTTTCGGGTCGTTTTTTTTACGAAGACAATGGACGAAACGTTTTAGTTTTTTTACTTTTTTTGTTTTATATTTTGAGTTATGATTTTTTTGAGGGTTTTTGTTAAAATTAAAAACCCCTAAAAAATTCAAAAAAAAAAACAATACAAAAATCATAACTCAAAATTTGAAAGTAAGCTATCTAATGCATACGCTATTTTTACAGGCTCCACATCTTGCTGGGGTATTAATGCCCATATGTGAGGTGTTTGGCTCATGTTCACCCACCACCGTTTCTTGGACTCTCCCAAACGGGGAACGTTTGTCTCCTCTTTCTGTATTCTCAAACGCGTTTATTCTCCTTTTAAAACTATGGAGATTTCACCAGCCACCTCTTGAAAATATGATGGGTGATGTCACCCCCGTAGGATCTCAACTAAACCCCGAATTCCTCTTACTAGCACGCAACAATCCACTCAACAACCAAAAAACCCGAAGAGGACATTTCAGTAGTTTGTCATCCTCAGAACCAATATTCCTGGATTCCTTCCCAAAGTTAACATTTTGGCACCGACAGCACCAAGTGTGTATGGCTTCAACTTTATCTGATCTCAAACCTGGTACTTCCGTGTACCAGATTTTTGATGCGCTTTTGAGTATGATGTTTAGAAATATTAATAAAGTCGGTCCGTCGTTGAGTCATTCTGCTTCCGGAAGTAGCGGTTCGTGTGGGTCCATACCCGAGGATTGTGCTAATCGACTTAATCTTCCCGCTTGGGAGATTCTAGAAGCTGTTCCTTTTGTGCTTGATGCTGCGTTGACCGCTTGTGCACATGGAAAACTGTCTCCCCCTGAACTTATTACAGGTTTGTATCTTCATATTCTACACCGTAAACGTGTAAACATCTAATTATTTTATTGCTGTGAATAATAATATCAGGACTCAGAGAACTTGCTATTTTTCTACCTGCATCAATGGCAACTATTGTTAGTTACCTTTCAGCCGAAACAACACGTGGTCTCTGGAAACCAGCATCTATGAACGGGACCGATTGGCCAAGTCCCGCAGCCAATTTAGCCATGGTCGAGAATAACATAAATAAAATATTATCTGCCACTGGAGTCGATGTTCCAAGTCTTTCTGCAGGTATGGCTTTTTACAAAATCACCTTTTTTGTCTTTTGACTCTTTTCAGAGTTTATAGTTTTTGATATTATTTTTGCAGGGGGGACCACTCCAACTCTTCCGTTGCCCCTAGCTGCCCTAGTAAGCCTCACAATCACCTACAAAGTTGACCGAGTCTCCGAATCTGTTCTAAACCTAGCCGCCCCAGCCCTAAACACCCTAGGTGCGAACTGCCCGTGGCCCTGCATGGCCATCATTTCCTCACTGTGGGCCCAAAAAGCCAAACGTTGGACTGATTACCTTGTTTTCTCTGCATCACGAACCGTCTTCCACCACAACAATAATGCGGTGGTCCAGCTTCTTAGGATGTGTTTTAAATCAGCCATCACTCAACCGCCCTCTTTTTCAGGAGGTTGTGTCGGTGGTCTTCTTGGTCATGGGTTCGGGTCCAACAGCTCAGGCGGGATGTCTCCTGTGGCCCCTGGTATTCTCTACTTACGGGTCCATCGTAGTGTTGGAGATGTCATGTTCATGACTGAAGAAATCGTGTCACTGTTAATGCATACGGTTAAAGATATCGTGTCAACCGATGTACCGGTTGAAAAACTTAAAAAGTCGAACGGGCTCGTGATGAGATACGGTGAGGTTTCTTTATCTGCAGCCATGGGTCGTATCAAACTAGCAGCTTCACTTGGGGCGTCGTTAGTTTGGATAACGGGCCGGTTAAACTTAATACAATCTTTAATTAAAGAAACACTACCCTCGTGGTTCATATCGGGTCATAAATCGGATCAAAGTAAAGGTGATTCGGGCGGGATGATCGGGATGCTAATGGGTTACGCGTTGGCGTATTTCGCGGTCCTTTCCGGGGCGTTTGGTTGGGGCGTGGAGCCCGTTTCTTTGTGTTGTAAAAAACGGCCCGCTATTCTTGGGGCCCACTTGGAGTTCATGGCGAGTGCACTTGACGGGAAGATTTCACTCGGGTGTAATAGAGCCACGTGGAGGGCTTATGTGTCGGGTTTTGTGAGCTTGATGGTGACGTGTGCGCCAAAGTGGGCCATGGAGGTTGACGTGACGGTTTTGAAGAGGTTAAGCAAGGGTTTAAGGAAGTGGGACGAGGAGGAATTGGCTTTGACGCTTCTTGAGATCTCGGGAGTGAATGCGATGGGTTCGGTCGCTGAAATGATTATTGAATCTTCGGGTTATAGTGTTCTTATATAAGTTAATCAGTGATTCGTGAGGTAGGTTTAATATGTGTACATATAAGCGGGCTTCGGCTTTCTGTTTCCAGATATTTGCAGTCAATATGACAACACACCGAACAGATCGTTAGTTAAATTTATTACAAACAGTAACATCGACATGTTTTTAACCTAGTTTCTAAACCGAACTAGAAACTAAACTCGTATGTTGCGTGTATACTACTCGAGCCAGGATGTTGCTCGACTAGTAGCTTGTGTTGATAGTTCTGTAGGTTTTGTATGTTTTTTTTATTATTAAAATCAAATTACAAGATAACGATATCGTAGTCATTGTAGTGTAAAATAATAGTACACGCAAGAAAATAAGTTGGGTTATGAGTCAATGAGCGAGCTACTCGAGTTAACTCAATTCGAGCTTTTATACAAAAAAGCTACCTTTGGCTTGAACTCAACTCGGACATTGATACAAATTGCCGAGCGTAGATGTGTACAAACTGGATATTTTTAGAAACTGGAACTAGGAGCGTGGTCAACAAAAGTCAAATATGGGTCGGTAGGACATGTTTTGGATATAGTCAGCTATTTGACCGAGTCTTGACCGGTTTTCTGGTTTTTTTCCGGATTTCGGGTAGGGTCGGGCCGGGCTTTGATGGGGTATTTCCGGTTTTGGTTCCAGTGGGTTTAGGTCGGTTCCAGTTCCGGTTAGTCCGGTACGGCTCCAGGGAGAAATTCATACCAAGTCATACCCGTGGGTCGGGTACGGTAGGAACTGGTTTTTGGTCGGGTCTAAAATCAGTTATTTTGTGTGCCTCCCGAGCGTGAGTCAAATTGGCTTCAATTATGTTAATCTGAACGAGTTAGCTTACGTAGGCCGATAAATGAATCATGAGCTATTTGAGCTTAGCCACACACCCATCTCGATAACCGAAGGTGGAAAAAATGTCACAGGTAACTTTTAAGGACTCTACATGGGGTAAGCACATGTTCTTCTTTAATAAAGATGTAATGTTTGAATATTGCTTATATTATTTTTTTATATATTTTAAAAGGTTATTTACGCAGCACAAATTGCAATTTTCCAGTATCATCGTAGAAATATATGTTGCGAGCCAATCGATTATCATTATGTTGGTACCCAAGGCTAAGATTTTGGTTGTGAAAAGTTAGGTGTATCTAACTATTCTATTTTCTATGGTCGACTCTAAAAACCACCATTAAAAGCATCCTAGTTTTGGGATTTTTAAATAGGGATTACATGTCATTCATAATACATTAATATAATCAATATTTTAAAATGGCAAATGAAGTTATCATCATTATGATGGTTTTGGACTCTTTTTTTACTGAGAGAGAGAAATAATGTTCATAATATATTAATAAAAAATATATTCTTTTAAAAACTACAATCAAATAAATATAATTCTCCTATTGTCAATAATCTCAATATTCAGTATTGGATAGTAATTAAAGGTAACTCAAATAGACATATCAACAATTTCTATAGTTCCCATTGTATTGTCTTATAAGTTGGAACCAAAGCTTAGTTATAGATAAAACCATTTAAAATACCAGTCTCTTTAAAATCAGATCCGTAAACACTAGGTTTTATACCAATCAACGGTGGATCTTGAAGACATAATATGGGTGAACTGCATGATTTTGAACAATAATTTGGATGAGCCAGACTCAATATATATAAACTTTTTTTTTGATTTTTTCCGGAAAAATTACACCACTAAGCGAAAAAGTTGGGTGGGCAAAGAATCACCCATTATACCAACTTTAACTCTATAGTTGTACCACCCTAGGCAAATCATACATTTGCTGTAACTGTACCAACCATGTTTTGAACTTTCACCTAAAAAAATTCCTATAAGACCATATGTTGTGTATTGAGCCTCTATGGTGGCGTTTTGCGTCATGTCACTATAGGGGCGTTTTACAACAAATTGGTGAAGTAGATGAAGTCTCTTCAAATCATTATCACATTATTATTTTATTATTATTTTTTATAAAAATAAATAAATAAATAAATAAACCACCAATCACCTTCTACCTCTTCCCCCTTCCAACGATTTGTGGGAAACACTCTCCTTCTAGAACACCCACAGAGGATGGTGTTCTCAGACGTTTGAGACTTTTTGAATGGACAAAACGCCCAACTACACCCAGTCTAATATTCAATGCTACATTATCACCACCATCATTTATATCAAGTAAATAATAACAACACACCAACCTACAAACAATGAAACATGTAAAACCAAGGTACAACAACAATTCAACAAATATCTCAAACATCCAAACACAAACCATCACACCACCAACCTAATTTCATTCTCACAAATATCTAACAATCACAATATCCCAATCAAAACAATAATAAAATAATATTCTCTCACTCACCTTTTCCATCCCAAGTCACTCCCACCACGTGTCCACCACCTCACACCACCACGTGTCCCACACCACAAAATATCTAATCTCATAAACCCTCAAAACCCTCCACGTTAACCCCTACAAATCTTTTCGAGCAACCAACTTTTCTACACATATTATGGGACACGTGGCTCATCCACTTATTTAAACTCCACGTGTATGTGTATAATGTATATGTATCACTCCACGTTGTTATGTATCTGTAACGGAATCGGGTTAACTAATCGGTTGTCTAATTATCACCTGACACGTACATAACCCCACTATAAGGTTCGTGTACCTATATATATAGGATTGGTACCCTTACTCGCCGGAAAATTAACTGAATCAGTTCAATATTATTCATCCACCTGACACGTATGCAATATAGATATTTATAACCCTAATTTCGCCGGAAAAATAACAGAATCCGTTCAAATTGATACTCAATTTCGCCGGAGAGTCGTCGGAGATTTGAGAAGTTAATAGAATCAGTTCAAATTGATTCTCAATTTCGCCGGCAATACAACAGTCAGTTCAAATTGAGCCTCAATTTTCGCCGTTGACCGCTGAAAACACACAGTTTCAGCTCAAATTGATACTCAACTTCGCCGGAGATTTGAGAAGTTAATAGAATCAGTTCAATTTGGTTCTCAATTTCGCCGGAGAAATAACAGTCAATTCAAATTGAGCCTCAATTTCGCCGTTGACCGGAGAATTCAATAGAATCAGTTCAATTTGATACTCAATTTCACCGAAAAAACAACAGTTGGTTCAAATACATCCTCAATTTCGCTGTTGACCTTGCCGTTGACCGGAAAAAACAACAGAATCCGATCAAATTGAACCTCAATTTCGCCGGAAATCTGTGAAATCAATAGATTCAGCTCAAATTGATTCTCAATTTCGCCGGAAAATAACAAAATCAGTTCAAATTGATCTTCAATTTCACCGGAAACAACAGATTCAGCTCAAATTGATCTTCAATTTCACCGGAAAATAACAGAATCCGTTCAATTTGATCGTCAATTTCGCAGGAGATTTGAAAAATCAACAAAATCCGTTCAAATTGAAGCTCAATTTCGCCGGAGATCAGGTTTAACTACAAAATCCGTACAAATTGATCGTCAATTTCACCGGAGATCCGAAACAACAACAGAACCGGTACAAATGAGTGCGAATCAGAATCAACGAGTACGCTTAAACTCATCAACCGGCGGTGGCTCCGGTTCACACGAACCGGACTTCTTCAACGAACGAGTGTTACTATTGGTTATGGAATCAATAAAATGGGACGTAAAAGTCCTTTGCCGTACCGCCTCCGTCTGCCGCAGACTTCGCGCCATGGCAAAACGCTTATTATGGCGCGAACTTTGCTTATTCCGCGCGCCGCGGATAACCGAGGCGTTATCCAACGGCGTGCACAGCAGCCGCATGTCCGGCGGCTGGCCGGCTTTAGCCAAATTATTATTTTACTGTGGCGGGTGTGACTCGACCCGGAATTTTGTCATGAGCCGGTCTAAACCGGGTCACTTTGCGACCGAGTCCCGGTTCTCGAAAACATCTGGTCGAAGTTTTTTAATGAAACGGTGTCGTAGTGACTTATTGTTTGTTAGTGATCCGTGTGAGCATCGGTTAAGTGATTTAGAGGATGATTTGGGGGTTTTTCGAGGGGTATTTCGGGGATTTCGTGAGTCGATGACACGTGCGTGTTTGATAGCGAGACAAGTGGCGTTGGAAGAGAGTGAGAGGTGTCCGTATTGTGGGGCGCGTGTTTGGAGTATGACGTCGGCGGGGTTGGTCCCGAGGAACGCGGCGAAGAGGCTTGGGTCTGATGACGGCGCGTTGGAGTATTTTGTTTGTGTGAATGGGCACTTACATGGCACTTGTTGGCTTGCGCAGTTGTCGTCGGATGAAGGGACTGGGAGGGGTGAGGTGGGAGGGAACGGTGGTGGTGATGATGGGACGGGGAATAGCTCGGATGAGTTTTTTGATGGTCCGACGGGTGAAAATGGTTTTTGAAATAATGGATCGAATGGGCATAACACTTGATCCGTGAGCAGGGATGAGTTACTGGTACCCATATCATACTTTATTCGGTATGAACTTTTGTTAATTTCGGTATTTTCGGTACTAGTATCGTCTGAAAAAAGTGGATACCAAATATCTATTCTATCCAAAAGTAGCCATTAAAATATTTAATATAGAGATGGTATTAATATTTTTGGTATCAGTACGATATTGAATTGACCATATAATACAGATATGGTATCTAAATATGGATACCATATAGAGAGGTACCAGAAATACTGATACCATATAAAGATGAAAATTTTGTAATGGGTACCGGTATTTACCGATAGATTTGATACGGTATTCGGTATCTATTTTTTCATAAATTACTATTTGTACTTTTGGTTCCGGTAACTATTCGGTACAAATCTCATCCCTATTGGTTTGCCTAGGTTGTGTTATTTTGTTGTACCGTACAAGATAAATTTAGTCAGATTCAGTTGTAGTTGATTTCATTTTGAGTGTTGGTTGTGTTACTATGAGGTATTGAGGTTGAGACCGGGGATTGTAATGCATCAAACACTTATTCCATTTGTATCATTTGACTTTTATTATGTGTTGTTAGACTTTTATTATGTGTTGTTGTCTCTTGTTTTTTAATTTCTTTTTTGCTTATGTTTGTGGCTTCCAATATGACATATGGTAAAAGTAATAAGATAATTGGATTTAGTAATTCAAACTATCATATATTAGCCGGGATTAATTCTAGTATAAAAATTATTTTTAAATTTGTTTATAGACAATCTTAACTTTGAACGCATTTATTTATATATTATCCGGGATTAATTCTAATTTAAAATATTATTTATAGACAGCCTTAACCATTTATTTTTTAAACGTATTTATTTGCATGACTATTTTATAGTGAATAGATTCGGCCCCCTTAGCCCAAAATGTTGGCCCATTAGATCCACATACATTAGCACACCGTACTAAGTATAAAAGTGCAACTATAACCCTAGTATGCCAAACACTTGTATTACATCCATAATCTTCTAGAACGATCAGGCTGCAAGCAACAGTAAACCACTTACCTAAAGCAACATTCTATAATTCTGTTAAAAACTCATAATCAACTTTTAAGGAAATGCAAATAATCACAAACAAAGCATACTGTACAAACCTTTAAAAACTCATAATAGGTATTCAGAGCAAATGAAAATTAGTGCCATATATAAAGCAAACAATTGAATTAAACATCTAGAAATATAAGAAACCTAATCTCTAATTTTAATCCATTCCAGATGGTGTGCACCAAGAAAACAATATCTAAAACCTTTATTCCTACGTCTTCAACTTCACCAATATACAATCTAAAAATCTAATTTAGCACACATAAAACAAAAAAAATTATTACAACCATAGCAGGAAAAGGAAAACCAATCTAAATAAAAGAAATGAGCCGGAAGGGTATCAATTTGTATAACAAAGTTTGGCCCGTTTAAGGTAAAGAATAAGAATATAGTGTTTCTCTACTCAAACGCGTACCACATAAGAAACTTTACAGACGAAGATGCAGCCCTTTTTCTCTTATATAGTGTTGACCAACGAAGTCATGTTTTGAAAAGTGGATAACATATGTGGGCCACTTCTAGAAAATGATTCAATGAAAGAGTGACTTGAACCCATCTAAACCTAAAATACTTGGTTCGCTAAAATACTTGGTTTGCTACAAACTGAGATGTGCTGGGTTGTGGTGACACCTGAAAAAGAAAACACAAAATTAACTTTCCATAACGAACTAAAATAAACTTGGTTAGAAATAATAAGAATGCAAGATGGGTGAAAACATGGATTAAAGATTACGTAAACGTTTCCGGGTATGTGACTAAGTAAAAGAATCTAGGATTAGGCTGAGGTTGTTATCACAGCTGCAACATACATTACTATACCAAAAACCGAACATCATCATTGCCATAAATTGATCTAAAGAGACAAAATCAAAACCATTATACTTATGAAAGTCCAATCAAAATCAAGTCAATCCTTCTAATGATTCAAGTGACAACCATAAACAAATATGATGACGTAATTAAAAATAAACGTGAAGTCAACTCGAGGCTCATCACGGCTGCAACATAGATTGCGACGCCAAAAACCGATACCGGTTTGAGAAGCAGAATCACAATAGGTTCAGCTCTGCACCATGGCTGCAACATAAGTTGCCATGCCTATGACCGAATTATCATCACAACTATAAATGAAAGCCATTAGATTTGAGGCGGACTTCCCTTCTATCGACAACCAAGCCATCTCAGTTGCCAATCCAAGACAACACAGGCTCAGATAAACATCATTGTCGGGCCAAAGTCAACTCCTTCAAACTGTTCAAGAAATTATATTATAGTTGAATGATAATGAAATACATTCAAAGTCACAACAGAGCAAGAGAAATTGAAGATGAATTGGTAAAAAGTCATAACAGAGCAACACTGTAAACAGCCATACCAACAAAAGTCATATATCTAATCATAGTTTTGGCTTATGATAATCTCAATAGTAATATGATGGTGAACATCTCAGTAAGCATATAGGGGGCATCTAATGAGGCTAATACTGAAGGAAGATCATATATTAAAACTTCAAGAAACCCCATTTGTACAATAATAAGAACAGGATGCACAACTTTAAAGCTGTTGTTGAGAAGTTGTAAATTAATATATGGGATAAAATATAGTACATGAACAACGTGCACATTAGCACCACTAGTTACACTTCATCAGATCCTAGTCATCACAACATCAGTAACGATAAAAATCTATCTGTTATTTGTCCCCTTCAAAAATGCCAAATCTACCCCTCACTATATTCTATATTCTATATTCAACTTCAACTAAACCAACAAGTCACAACTTATCACAAGTGTTCCATTTCACTCCTTAGACCTTAATAAATCTTGTACACAACATGGAAAATAATCCAACCCAATTCGATGTAATAATAATCGGAGCCGGCGTAATGGGTAGCTCCGCCGCCTACCAATCCGCCAAACGCGGCCACAAAACTTTACTCCTCGAACAATTCGACTTCCTACACCACCGCGGGTCATCCCACGGTGAATCCAGAACAATTCGTGCCACTTACCCCGAATCCTACTACCCGCCAATGGTCATAGCGACCGAACGGTTATGGAAACTAGCGGAGTCAGAAATCGGGTATAACGTGTATTTCAAGTCACAACAACTTGACTTAAGTCCAGCTGATGACTCGTCCCTCGTGTCGGTCATAAACACTTGTAAAGTTAATAATATTTTTTACAAGGTTTTAAATTGTCACGAGGCGAAAAATAATTTTGGGGTTAATATCCCGGAAGAGTGGGTTGCGGTTGTGACCGAGCTAGGAGGCGTTTTGAAGCCTACAAAGGCGGTTGCGATGTTTCAAACGCTTGCGGTTAAGTATGGGGCTTTGCTTAAGGATAATATGGAAGTGATAGGTATTGATAATGATAATATTAGAGGGGGGGTTTTGGTTAGTAGTAAATTAGGGGTAAAGTTTTGGGGTAAAAAGTGTATTGTTACCGCGGGTGCGTGGGTTAGTAAGTTAGTTAAAGCGGTTACGAATGC
This sequence comes from Bidens hawaiensis, assembly GCF_021521415.1. Lineage (NCBI taxonomy): Eukaryota > Viridiplantae > Streptophyta > Magnoliopsida > Asterales > Asteraceae > Bidens > Bidens hawaiensis. Next base: position 96,909 of record NW_027494050.1, read on the forward strand.
GGGTGTGATTTTGCCTATAAAGGCAGTTGAGACAAATGTTTTTTATTGGAGGGTTAATGAAGGTTTTAATATTGAGTCCGGTTTTCCATCGTTTGCGAGTTATGGTGAGCCGTATATATATGGGACGCCGGTGTTGGAGTACCCGGGTTTGATTAAAATAGCGGTTCATGGTGGGCGAGAATGTGATCCGGATAATAGGACATGGGGGGGGGGGTTCGGGTATGACGGTTACGACGGTTATTGAGCGTTTGAAGAAATGGATCGGGTTCACGTTTGGGGACCGGGTTGATTGGGAAGGCGGGCCGGTGATGAGTCTGTCGTGTTTGTATTCGATGACACCGGATGAGGATTATATTATTGATTTTTTGGGTGGTGAGTTTGGGGAGGATGTGGTGGTTGCGGGTGGGTTTTCGGGTCACGGGTTCAAGATGGCTCCGGTGGTGGGGCGGGCGTTGGTGGATTTGGCTATCGAAGGGAAGGCGAGTGCGGTTTATGGCGATGAAGGGTTTAAGTATTTTAAGATTGGGAGGTTTGAAGGGAATCCTAGAGGGAATGTTAAAGGTTTTGAAGACCAAGTTCGCCTACGGTAGGTTAGGGTGAACAGTGTCGATACCTCATTAATCGATGCTGTCCACCCTAAGGAGGTACCTATCTAGTTTTTCTATATTTGCATTGGAATTAATTAATTTAAAAAATTAAAGAATATTTATTTACAATGTTCTTTGATTTGATGGATTTATCTTTATTGTATTGTAATAATTTTTTATTTCTGTATTTGTTTTGTATAAAATTTTGTTTCTTTGTAAAAAAAATTAGCTTTATTGTAGTTAAAGCATGTAACGCGTTTAATACAACCTCGCGGTGCCATAAGAACTCCACCCCGCTCACTCGTAGTACTACACTAACCAATCTTGTTGAGTGTATGCTTCGGCCGTTGGTCAATAGGTCAAAAAGCCATCATTCACAACTAGCCCGATGAGTCCTAACCCGAACAATTTGATAAAAGGGTCAAAACTCAGACCCATACCGGTACTGGTGGTTAGAAGTGCACAAAAAACCCGAACCCTGAACCATACCATAATATCACGAAACTAGTTTTATTTATACCCAAAATCGGTTTTCCCAATACCCGAAATACTCAATCTATACCCGAAAAATACCCAAAAAATACCTAAAAAAAAGTGCAATTAATTGAGAAACCCAATCTATACAAAAAAAAAGCCCTAAAAAATCGATTTTTTCAATACTCTATTCTTGGGTATTGAAAAAATCGATTTTTTAGGGCTTTTTTTTCGGTATAGATTAGGTTTCTCAATTCGATTTTTTCAATACCCAAGAATAGAGTATTCAAATAAAAACTAGAAGAGGGTTTTTTCTACCCGTAAATAAGGTATTCAAATACCCGGTTTTAGAATACACGGTTCTATACCCAAACCCGACCCATACTTTGCCAATACCTGATTTTCAATATCGGTCATACCCGAACCCGTTCCATACCAAGAACCGGGTATTAAAAAATCTCAATTTGTGCACAACTAGTAGTTTTCAACATGTAGCATCAAAATAACTATGAAAAAAGATATAATAAATACACTTCACTTAACAACCAACAAACATAACCAACATGTACAGGCAATATCAAAGTTTCAAGTAACCACAATTCCCAACAATTGACTAATAAAAAAACATCCAACAATTTGGCTAACACATAAATGACAGACAGACAGACAGACAACATATGATAATAAACCTTACAAAAAATGACAAAAGAACCACATGATGTTACAGTATCTTTGACTGCACCCTGAACTGTATTATGCATTTACAAAGGAATTTATGCATCTTGATTTCATGAAAACTGTTAAGACTGTTGTTTGATGCATGCAATAGGTTGTGTTCTTCTAGAAGATTGTACAAGGGGTATTTTGTTGTAATAAGCCTGTTGTTGATTTCAAGTGAATATTTGGGTTGTTTATAAAATTGGAAGGTTTTTGTTTTTTCCAAATAGTATAATATGGCTTGTCCCTTATGTGTCACCTTGGTCTCCAATAGTTAGGACCTGCAATAAAAAAAATAAAGTTAAAAAAACATATGATTACATATGCACGGGTTATTATAAAGGTGATCAACCTCAGCCAGAATCACATCCAGTTGGCCAATTTGAGCAGATTTTGACTTACAAAATAAAACATAATTCATATTTTTATAATATTAAAAAAAAGAATCGCTTTTTTAACCAATGATTAGTAAATTTTAGACTAATTTAGTATTTAAAAATGTATTTATCTTATTTATATTGATATTCACATATTTTGTTATAAATATTAGTAAACTTATGATGTTTGACATGTATATATATATAATATCCAAAAGTTAATTTTCTTTATATTTATCACACCCAATTCCCCAGTCGGCCGCCTAGCGACTTTTGCAACCTTGGGTTATATTATCTTTCATTGCTTAATAATCGTTTGCCTTTACCTTTATGGTTAGTTACATACTTTGTCCTTTCAACTAACTGCCGTTAATATTTACGTTGACTTTTTGTAAAAATGACTATTTTACCCTTGTGATTAGCAACAGAATGTGCAGATTTTACAGTTTACCTTTTTTTTATTTCTTTTTCTTCTCTTCACAAAAAAAGTAAAGAAAATAAAGTATAAAAAAGAATGGTAAAAAAGTTGGAAACAAAAGGTGCAATTTTCAATACACCTCAAGACACAAAAATTGCAATTTAGTGTTTAAAAGATATAAGGAAGAATAAATGTTAAAAAAATGGGAAAACGAAAAAAACAGAACAAAAAACTTGATTACGTAAAATAAAAAACTTTAAAGTCTGTTTCATTTGTGTGCATTTTGACAATATAGTTGTGAAAATTATATTATAAAGCAGCTAAAAGAGTTTGTAAGCATTTATAAACAGCTTGTGCTAAATTTTATAATTAGTTGTTAATTTTGTAAACGTTTTATGATAACAGCTTATTCACCACAGATTTATCAATGTTTACACTTAGTCAGTTTTCAAACGCACTTTAAACATTATAACAATTTAAAAGTAAAGAAAACGAGCAAACCTCTATTAGCCATATGAACAGATGCTTCGGGGTATGGTCTATGGGGTGCCATATCTCTATGATTTGGAGGTCTTACTGGATAATGCCAAGTGTTATTGGGCATTGGAGGCTCACAATGTGGGCCCGCGTACATATTCGGAAGATACATTCCTCTCGGCCCGTCAGGATGACAAGGACCTGTTATCACACACAAGAAAATTTTCTCAACAAATAATAATAATAATAATAATAATAATTCTAAAAACAGTAATTGAAAATTTGAAGTATGTAAAATCAAGATAAATTTACCCGAGAATGGAGGGGGCGGGTATCGCCAGCTGTCATCCTGTGGATGCGCATGCATTCTGTCATGATCACTGTGAAAATTACCACTATCTGTATTATTGACAAAATGGAATCTACCAGGATATGAAGGTGGTGGAACATCCCGACACGATTGGTCAGATTGAAAATATGAGAACTGAGATGAAGGGGCGGGGTGTGGCGGCCTTAGGTGAACGTTACTGGTGGCTTGAACAGGTGGACGAGGGGCGCTGAACGAGCATGATTTTGATGATTCCGGTACTTCAGAAGGATGGTAATGAACTGACATGGCAGCTGTTGATTGATGTGAATCATCATTACCGTTCTGCAATGCCAGGTGCCACATATAGATGTTAAAGACACAACCACCTAGTCAACAATCTCCAGCTTTTCGATATACTTGTGTGTTAAATATGATAACAAATATATAATCGAAGTATTATATTTTAGAATGAAATGATTTAGAAGGTTCTATGCCTTATAAACACTTTAGAATTAACCCAAAAATCACCTGCCTTAACCCATCCACGTATCAATTCTGACAAAACGGTAGACTTGACGGTTGAGAAACAGGTCAAGACAGTTAACTTTGGGTACCGGTTATAACAGATAAAGTCAAGTTAAACCCACTTTTTGTCTAGTTTCATTTTAAACACATTTTGTTGACTCCTAGCTAATATACATATCGCTAAGCAGCAAATCCACAAGTTGGGGTCAGCAACTGAGTACAACCCAGACCGACCCTGAACCGGCAAACCTTTATATTACATACCCAAAACCAGACCAAAATATGAGTATTGGGTCTGTCTTGTCAGGTTCGGGCTCAAAATTTAGATTCAAACAAAACCATCCATTATCAATTTAAATTTCATATTTCCATTCTACTAACGGATCAACTTTTATCACTCAATATATAGAACTCAAACTGATATCGAGTCAGTTTTGTCTCAAATCTAAGCCGGAAAGCCCGAACCCGATAAGAGCAAGATCCAATAATCAAATCTTGGTGTGGTCTCAGGCATGGAACTAATTGATTTAGTGGTTCCGGGTTGGTTCAAGTTATACCCGATTGTTCACCCATATCCATAGTTTCAAGCAATATTAAAAATATATATATCAAACTTACCTGGCTACCTACATAAACACTGGCATCAGGTAATAGAAGAGGTGGAGGAAGTGCGGCTGAAGGAGGCAGAGGAAGGGTGGCTGGAGGTGGTAGAGTAAATGAAACTGGCGGCGGTGGTGGCGAAGGAAGGGTAACCAGGGGCGGCGGTGGTGGAGGAAGGGTGGCGGGAGGTGGTAGTGGTGGTGGAAGGGCGGCATGAGGTGGAGGAGAATTCGGCAAACGCGGTGACGAAGGCGGCAAATCACTTGGTAATGGCGGCAAATGAGCAACTTTTGCCACATCAGCAGTAACTGTAAATCCACCTTCACAAGTAGGGGCTACATCTTCCATTTCAAGCTCGCCATCAACATCCTCCAATACATGTGTATGCTTCTCAGCTGAAGGCGTAAGCGTAAGAATCTTGTCACCTTCGTCACAAATCTCGGGATCTCGTTCAGGAGTTACCGCCTCAAAACCCTCCTCATCGGAATCGCTTTCTTCTTTTTCATCTTTTAACATTGTTGGCATACAAAAATCAGATAACTGTATGCTCGAGTTGCTAAATTCCATTTAAACAAAACAAAATCATTATGTATTCGATTTAAGTAACTACTTAAAAAAATAGTTATAATAAAATAATTTAATTTAATACCTTCCGTACTCATCAACTAGCATACCCTCAACTTCCCTAACGGGGTCATCAAAGGCCCGTTCATTCCTGAAGGGCCGACGGGAATTACTGATCCTAGAAGACAAGTTGTTAAGGGAATCAAGCTCACGAATATGGTGACGGATCATTGGTTCCGGAAGAATCTTTCTTTCTTGCCACAGCTTCAAAACCTATCCAACAATACAGATATAAATTAGTAAGTTCTGTAGTACTGGTCATTTTGGGAGTACAATATCTTAGAAGGAAAACTTGCCTTTAAGCATTGCCTGCGGTTTTCAAGACCATTACTTCCTGGAGGAGCAGCAGCTAACAATAACCGTGGTAGCACCGCTTGGATAGCTGAAGGATACAAACCGCCCGCATCACCTGAAACAACAAATTATAGCATCACTTATATAAGAAAGTGCAAGAAAACATAACAAAAAGAAAGAGGGAAATGCATGAAATAAAAACATCTTCACATTTTTTCTAAATTTAACCAACTTACATTTATTATCGATTTTAACATAACCAGTGCAGCATCAGGTAAAATCAGTTAAAATGAGGGTGGTTGCTAAAATCAGTAATAAATTGCAAATAGGTTTGAAGGCGGTTGGTAAAATCAGTAATAAACTGTAAGTTGGTTGCTAAGATCACGAAAAAGTGATTTTTTTATTTGTGCAAATTTACCAATAATGAAGTCAATGAATGTTAAATCTGTCACACTAACAAACCAACAAGGGTAACTAAATTACCTTTAAGCCCTCGAGAACATTGCGCAATAGAATCCACCAGAAAGAACAAGTCCACCCGTTTATGCAAACTTGATTCAGATTCCAAACTGCGAGCAATAGTCTCCACAACCTACATTCAAAACAATTGCTTGTAAATTACCAATAACAATCAAAATCTTAACAAAAAACAAATTTTGGTAAAAATAAACAAAAATACTGAAGTAAATTACCTTGACAGCAATGCCGAATTTAGCACAGTCAATGGCAATACGGGTAGCCCGGTCAATGCTTTTTTTGGTCCGTGTTAGAGTCCCAAGACTCGCCTCAAATGAAGTCAAAGCTGCATTTGCTTCTGAGATAGTGTTCCGTGTGTTGCCAGTTTGTTTCATTTTTTCATGCACATTGGGACTAGTCAAGCCACTGTTTTCAAGTAGATTACCATTATATGACGTGGATACAGGATGGGAAATTGAAATATTACTGAGAGGCGAGACCCGTGACACATCTGTTGAGTCTAACGGGCTGGTTACAAGAGAGGGTGTCCCGGTACCTGACACACTATTGTGGCTCGTGTCATCTTCAGAAATACGAATTGAAAGAGGCGGTTCAGGACCCGGGTCACTGTTTTCAAGTGATGTGGATTTATTAGGCAGCAAGGCTCGTGACATGTCTGTTGAGTTTAACGGGTCAGTCGAAAGAGAGGGTGCCACTATACCTGACACGCTTTTATGGTCCGTTTCAACTTCAGAGATATGAGTTGAAAGAGAAGGTTCGGGACCCGGGTCAATGTTTTCGGGTAAACTGCCATTATATGATGTAGATACAGGGTGGCAAATTGAGGTATTATTGAGTGGCGAGGACTGTGACACATCAGCTGAGTCTAATGGGTCCGTCGGAAAAGAGGGTGTCCCGGTGCGTGACGCGCTTTTGTTGCCCGTGTCACCTTCAGAGATATGAGTTGAAAGAAGAGGTTCGGGACCCAGGTCAACGGTCACCTCTTTCATAACAGTAAGAGATGGAGGTTCATCTACTTCCGTTATTGACTTCTTGGTTTCTTCAACATCTTCAACTCTAAAACAAAAAATGGTTCCAGTAACAAAGAGTCAAACAGGGATAATTAAAATATATATACTAAAAATAGAAGGTCATATTGATCAAATAGGTTTCCTAAAATCATTTCTGTTCAAACAAAACTATGATATTTTCAGTGCTTTAGTTTTCAGTTCAAGACCCAAACCCGTTATGACATGTTTTCATATAAATGTGTTGAAGTCAATGAACAGGTCTCTTAATATATGATTTTAAAATCATATTTAATAAATTTTTTTTACAAAACTAAGAAATATGTTAGCTTATTAGACCTGTTTTGACCCGTTGAACTATTTTGACACCTCAACAAACATATGACTTTGATGTGTATTAACTATTAACTTACATTGCATTATCATTGGTATCGTCTTGAATCGAATGGTCTACAATATTGCAGCTTTTTTGGGGAGAAGACTGCACCAAAGTGACATCACCATGCAAGACAACTCCATTATCATATAATAAAGAAACATCAGATGGATCTTTTTTTTCAGGAGTAGACTCCTTCATCTCAACAACTTCTGTTGTAGGTTTCGGGCTTTCTGGGACCGTTACTGTTTCAACCGCTTCAGGTAAAGAATCCAGCATAGCATCATCTTTACAGTCAGCGATTTCAACTGGATTTTGCTCCGGGCTACTAGTTCTAGAAGGTTGATTGCACGTGTGCATCTCATCAGCCATTTCATTCTTCTCAACTGGTGAAGATACATTACTGTTATTCTCCGAAGTACCATTTATAATCGTCTTCATCGCAGATTGCCCGCTATGAGACATTTCAACCGGCTTTTGCTCCGGGCTAATAGTTATAGAAATTTGATTGGATGTGTCAATCTTTTCTACCATTTCATCCTGCTCAACTGGCGAAGATACATTGCTATTATTCTCCAAACTGCCATTAATAATTGTCTTCATGGCAGATGGCCCGCTATGAGAATCTTGCTTATCTTCCGCCACGTAAGCAGACATGGCTTCAAGAGCCCGATGCAGTCGTTTGGACGGTGGTAAAGCAGCTTCATCATCAACAAAATGTTTATTACTATTATTATTAGCTTCCCAGACGGGAGGTTTATTAACACTACATTTGTGCAATGTAAGACCGTGGTTTAATCCTTCCCGACCCGTATCTTCTGCTCCACTCACGGGCTCCGCGGTTTGACCCATTCGAACCCTGGCCCGTTTCACTAAAGGCAGGTGCTCATCACCGTCTTCTTTAGAATACTTTTCAATAGTTTTTTCAATATCAGAGTTCTGAGCGGGTTCGGTATTATCATGGAATTCACGTTTTCTGCTTGGCTTTCTTTTCTTCTTATTAATCACGGGTTTGTTTTGAAATTCAAGGGTCTGATTCAGCTGCATATCATACTCAACTTCAATAACCTTCTGATAACCAGATTGTACACAGTTTCCCTCGTTTAACTTTTTGGTATCGGAGTCAACGGTCACAATTTCAGACCCATTTTCTTCCGGACTCGCATTCGAACCTGATCCATCAGATGAAGTCGACGATGTCCTAACCCGTTTCGTCCTCTTTTGTGGCCCGTCTCGCGACACATCTTCTCTTACCGAACTTCTTGACCTTCGAGTAGAAACTACGCGAGAACCAGAATGTTTCTTTCTGGAGTATGTTGTCGGTAAAGGTGCTTTCTTGACTGCCAAATTACCATTTTGCCACTCAGATGCCATTTTGTCATCTTGCGCCAGCAAAGCAGCATTTTCACCATTAGGACCTAAAAAATCTGAAGGTTTTGAGCACGGGTCAACAGCAGGTGTGACAGCCTCACCCTTTGATGCTGAGCTGGCGACACATTCCTCGTTTGTTGAAGCAGTTTGATCAATTATATTATTAATGTTATTAGCTTGCTCTTGTTTTTTTAATTCCTCATAACTATCAACAATTTCCCTTACAGCACGAAGAAAATCAGCACCTTTACCGTGACGTTTATTCAAGATAGATTCCTTTTTCTCTTCAGTAAAAGCCTCCACATCAGCTGGATTGCAAAAAGCTCTGCGAAGAGAGATAGTAGTTATATACTGACACATCAACATACCAGAGGGACCCACAAAATGCAAACAATACCAATCCAGGGGCAAACAAGATAAATGTGGCATATCGAGCGGGTTGAGACACGGTTCACAATGAAATCAGGTCGAAAGCATACAAATCTGGCTGACCCAAAACACGATTTTTTTAACCAACAAGAGTAAAAGAAAGTGATTACTCAGGGGTACCACCTTAAAATCTACACAGATGGGGTTCTCGCCTTTGGGACTTCTGCCCCACCTTTTAAATTCCATTTTTCTATTTCTTTTTTCCGCTCCACCACACAAATACTTAATTTAGTTTTCTCTAATAACATGTAATATTTAATACTTTTTAAAAATCTAGACATTCAGTTTTGTCTTTTTTGTCTGTTTCGATAGTAATTTTATTGAAAACCGAGTTGTATCCAAAAAATGTGACTTTTAGTCTCGCAGTATCAAATAATATGTTTATTTCGAATGCAACACGGTTTTCAGTAAAACTTATATCCAAACGTTGACATACAAAATAAAATAATCAAAACTGTATGTTTAGATTTTTCAAAATTTTGTTGCATACTAACAGAGAAACAACTAGGTTTAATGCGAAATGAATATAAATGAAAAGAAAAAATAAAAACTAGAGAGGTGAGGGAGATGTCACCAACAACCCCGTCTGATTAAATGTTTCAAGAAGGCACCCCCATGTAAGCACTATCTTTCAACCTTACCCATTTCCAATAAAAGTAAAATAAAATAAAAAAGGTTCCCAGAAACACACTTTGTCCAAAACTATAAAATATTTGATAAATAGTTGGTGAAAAGTATGATAGCGAAAAAAATACTATTTAATAATAATTTGACTTCTTGAATAAAGTGATGTTGGAAATTTTAAGCATTATAAATACATTTGGGAGACCAATTCAAAAGAAAACAGGACAAACTGCCACCTCTCAACAAGATGAAAATGACAAATCAACAGTGCTTACATGAAGCTATAAAAACCCTACACCAGACTCATAGAACAGCTTCACATTCATAATACACAATAGGCCAAAAAACTGCACATGTTAACAAGTGTGGTAGATGACTATATGGTACAAAGCCTAGCCATATGTACAGCTTCTGCTAACTATGACATGTGGCAACAATACCAGTCTTCAGTGTTTGGATGAACAGATTCTGCTACTGAGTGTATGATGACTTAGTGGTCAATATAGCAACTTTGGATAACCAGTTTGATGTTCTCACAATATCGCATCATGCCTTACGAGCCACCCTTTTCAAACCAAGAATGAGATTACCTAATACCACCAAATTACCCATCCCTTTAACATAACTAAAAGACTTCTAATTTTCAGCACAAGAACGTCTTTTTTGGTCATTTTATTACAACTTATATTGTCATTTCATCCATCCTTTTATCACAAGGCACAAATGGCATGATATAGAAAGGCGTAATAATGATAGAAAGTAAAAATGTATGTGTTGGTTAAAAAAAATAATAATAGTCTCTAAATATAAACAAAAACCTAATATCATTCACAGCTAAAATGTGAAGATCAAAAAAATCTAACAGAACGTCGTGTGTAGTTGTATGCCATATTAACTATTTAATTCTACACGTTTGAAAACTGATCTTGTGGGAAGCGAAGCCCACAAAACTAACAAACTATGTTGCAAACTACATCTATAGGTTAGTGTCCTACCAGAGTACCAGTTTTGTCCACGTGTTATTCCCAGAAACTTCAATAAAATTATGAGTAATAACCAAATTTAGGCTCACTAATGTGAGTTAGAACTGTTAAGGCCTAGCCTACTTTCGGGCCACCACATGTGGTGCGCAGAAGAGAAGCGGGGCGCAGAGGCAGCCGGCCCTAAGCCCAGCCAATAAAGTGATTTCTTCATGAAGTTATTAACCCTAGATTAGTCTATATATATAAGCTATGTACCTGTAATCAAAATTTTCACTCAATAAAGAATAACCCTGGTTTCCACCCATGGATGTAGGTCGGTTACACCGAACCATGCTAATTCTTGTGTTCTTTACGTTTCTGCAGTTTGTGGTTGCGTGTGCGTGCCTCTGAATTTCTAACAAGAACCGTAGGCCTAAGTGGTTGCTTCTTATTTACTACAGTTAACTACAGTTATCATAACAGTGGTAATTGAATACTAAACATTAAATTGATTATCAAAAATGAAAAATACAACGAAATTATCAACATCATGTTCTGATGTTCATAAGAACCAAATTAATAGATTGTAAATAAAGCAAAATAAAATGAACAAATAAAAAGAAAATATTAATCAAAGCTTGAGAGGTTGAACAACTCTGCCACAGTTTACTTTCACGAGGTAGCACTCTCTAATGATATCAAAATCGCTGATCAAACTATGCATAGGTTGAAGAGTATATCTGTCCTAATGCAACTCTAATCCCTAATCTTTATCTAAAATAGAACATATTTCTTATAAAGAAAGCTACCTGATAACAAATGAAAGGATATTTAAGACAACCCAGATAAAACATCATTAACTGTTAATACTTGTCTCCGAATGACCTAAGTCGTATCACATGTTTTGTGCAACTATCTCAATGGCATGCTAGTAATAAAAAAACGAGATGTATATATAAAATTGAACATAAGTATCATGTAATATAGTAACTCAATCTCATTTCGTAAATTTCTTTATAATGATAGCGTCTTTGTCAAATAACAGCAAAAAAATAAATGATAAGTTAACAACATATCAATGATAAGCTAACTGGTCCACTCAAATCCCCTAAAAATGAGGTTAGCAAGGATATCATTCAATAACTTTTAGTGAGTATAATAATATTATATCTCTCCATTCTCCACCCAGCCTATTAACTTTATGGTCTACTATTGTCGCAGCAAAGCATCATAAAAATATTAATTTCACTTTATTTATAAAAGCAAACTGTCTGACACTGCTTCCTCAAGTTATAAACCCAAAGAAGCAGTATATCTGACTGATGACTTTTAGTGAACAATAAAAACTTGTAAGAAAGGTTGCAAAGGTATACTCACATTTGTTGTGTTCCAAAGAAGAAGACTAGAACTTTCTTCCAGTCATTAGAGTACCCCCACTTTTCTGGCTCACTTACCTGCAACCAAACATGCAGAATTACAATAACCACGTGTTTCATATTCTTAAAAGTCCGAAAAGAATTTTTTTTAAAGAACAAAAGAAAATACAAAACACCAAACATATCGAATTACAGATAAATCTACAAACCATGATATAAAGACCGCCTTTTATGCCAATACAACAACAGAAAGGGTTGATTGCTTATGTCAGCTAACACTACTGCAATTTTTTTGTTGAACCTAAAACAGTTCTTTGCGCCCAAAATAACAATTAAATGCATTATCAACAACTAATTTGAATAACAGTAACAAAAAAAATCAAAAGCAATAAAAAGTCATAAACTTTAGTGCTGAATCTAGTCAACGACTTATGAATCAGTCAGTAAAAACCCTAAGTAAATGCAAATCAACAAACACTAACACTACAAGATTCCCAAACAAAGAAACCGGAAAACGTTTATAGTGAACAATTATAATAACCACACGTTTCATATTCTTAGTCGGAAAAATAAAACAAGATATAGCAATAACCACAAGTTTCATACTTTTAAAAGTCCAAAAAACTAAAAACAAGATATTGCAATTTGCAAGACACCAAGCATATCGATCTACAGATAAAATCTAAAAACCATGCTATATAATAATCCCTTATATATCAATACAACAATAGCAATTTTCTGTTGAATCAAAACAATTCTTTGACATCAAAAATTAAAATGATTTCAAGAAAGAAGAACAAAAAAATACCAATTCCAAAGGACCAATAAAAAAGCATTATCAACAACTCATTAGACTAGCAGTAACACAAAATTCAAAGACATTAAAAAAGACTTGATATAGTGCCAAATCTATCTATTCAAAAACATCAGTCAGTCAAAACCCTAAGTAAACACAAACCAATAGACTTCGACTCAACAAAATTCCCAAAATAAGCACAAATTTCATACGCTTAAGTCCAAGTAAATTAAAAACAGGATATTACAAGACACAAGCATATCTATTTACAGATACATGATAAATATACAAACCATGCTTAACATAATACTCCCTTTCATACCAATACAACCATAACAATTTTTGTTGAATCTAAAAACAGTTCCTTGACATCCAAAATTATAATGAATTCAAGAAAGAAGTACAAGAATGTACCAACTCCAAAGCTCTGATCAAAGACATTATCAACAACTCAATCAATTAACAGCAACACAAAAACCAAAGACATTAAAAAGCCTTAAAATTTGTTGCTAAATCTCTTCAATAACTTATAGATCAGTCAGTCAAAACCCAAAGTAAAGTAGTAACCACAAATCAATAGACTTCAGCTCTACCAAATTCACAAAATAAGTGCAAGTTTAATACTTTTTCATATGCTTAAAGCCCCCCCCCCCCCAAAAAAAAAAAAGCTAAATTACAAGACACCAAGCATATGATTTTACAGATATATTATTATCAACAACTCATTGGATTAACTAACAGCAACAAATAAACCAAAACCATTAAAAAACCTTAACCTTTAGCACTAAATCTATTCACCTTACAGATCAATCAAACAATCAGTCAAAACCCTAACTAAACACAAATCAACAAAAGCAACAAAAAGCCTTAACCTTTAGTACTAAAGAATCTATTCAACAACTTATGTGTCAGTCAGTCAAAACCCCAACCACTAGTACACTACAACAACATAAGGGATTCATTGCTGATGTGTGATATCAATGTCAAGCTAACACTACTGCAATTATTGCTAGATCCAAAGTTAAAATGTTTTCAAGAATTTTAAGATAATACTAAATAAATAAATTGAAAAAAATAAAATTAAAATGATTTCAAGAATTACAAGAACATACTAAATAAAATAAAAAAAAAATCAAATTAGCAGCAACAAATAAATTAAAACCATTAAAAAGCCTCAAACTTTACTACTAAATCCATTCAACACCTTATAGATCAATCAATCAGTCAGTCAAAACCCTAACTAAACACAAATGAAATCAACTCTACATACCGTAGCAGGCCATGCCGGAAAGCCTTTGACCTTGGCCAGAACCAGATCGCCGACCTTCCACTTCCGGCACGCCGCCGCCGTCGCCGCCGCTTTACCGGCGCCTCTTCTCCGGCTGGGCGCCATATACCAAACCACTACCTAGGGTTTACTAACAACCAGATAACTAAACAGTATAAACGCATTGAATAATAACAAATTAACACTTAATATGTATTCAATTAGCTAAATTAATAAGATATTGATGACGTGTAAGTGTTTAATTGAATGAATTAAAGGCTAATTTGAAGTGAAACCCTAATAATAATATTATGAATTGGGGGTTTGTGTATGGGTTTCAGTGGAGAGAATAATAATAGATATGAATTTGGTGTGGAGTTTAAGGGGTTGACTGGCTCTAGTGTGCGCGGGGTGCGTAGGTTTAGGTGGTGTACAGGAGTGTGTATGGATATGGGTGTAAGGAGCACGTGGCCGTCAGTCGTCATTAGAAATGATTATGGGCTGCTGATTATGAAGATGATAAAGTAAGGGGGCCTGAGGGTATTATTATTGGGCTGGTTGTGATAGGCTTTTGTAGAGTGGTATGGGTTTTGCATGCTCAAAATCGTTTTTTTTTTCAAACCGAATCGGGTTGGGTTTTGCATGATCAAAACCAGTTTGACTCAAACTGATTCAATTTAGCAAAATTTTAAGTCAATTACACAAATAACCCCCGAGGGGGGTAAAAAGACTAAATTGCCCTCACATGAGGTGCACATGGTTGGATTTAACGAGAAAAACTAACCCTCGTTAGTAAAAAGGGCGAACCGTGCAAGGTTTTTTTTAACACAAAGGATGGTTTCTATCATTAAATTTACTAAATGACAACCACTGAAAAAACGTAAAACATAAAGGACGAGTTTTGTCATTTTTTCTTTACTTTAAATACATAAGTGCTTAAGTGAAATCAAATAACTTTTAACTTGTAGTAGTAGTACTAATGTGTTAGATAAAGTGGCATGACAAGGTGACAAGGGTTAATAAGGAAAAATGACAAATAAAAAATTGCCTATTTGACTGGTCAAAATTAAGAAAATGTCCGAATGACTAACCTTTTTAATCATTAGTCGATAAGAATTTAGCCAATAAAATTCAATTATTTTTCCGTTTGACAAGTTTATTTTGACATCAGACAAGATTATTTTAGCGTCCGACGATATGTCGTTCGACAAATAATTTATTTAGCATTCGACGAGATTAAAAAACCGTCAACCTAATACTATAATGACATGTGGCAACATCTGGTTGGCTTAAAATAGGGTCATCTAATAACTAAAATGTCGATGATCCGACAGGATCTTGCGTTGACATATTTGGAAAATTTTGGTATAAATGGGTATTTTCTTAATTTTAACGTGTCAAATGAACATTTTGGTAGTTTTCAAAAAAAAATTATTAAGTGAATATGAAATTGTTATTGATCTTCATTCCAAATATGGAATTGGTTGTAATCTATTTTCTAAAATGATCAATTATCATCCATTTCTATATGTTTTTCTTCTTGTTCAACAATCATTCTAAATTATCCAATGCAAGCATGGGTGCTTCTGCATCTGTCCCAGAACAATCATCAGTTCATGATTTCACAGTCCAGGTATTATTATTATTATTATTATTATTATTATTATTATTATTCATCCAATGTTTTGATCTTCAATTCATTCCGAAAGCTTTTATTTGCGAGGCGCAGGATAGCATGGGAAAGGATGTGAATCTTAGCATTTATAAAGAGAAAGTTTTGCTCATTGTTAATGTTGCTTCCAAATGGTTCATCTTTTTATTGTTATCTTTGATCTTGTAAATTGTAAAAAAAAACATACGTCAAAACGATGAACCATGTTAATGGTGGAACGTTAAAATGTGAGATCACAAAATTTAGACCAAAACGTGAAACATTATCGTAGAAAATAATAATGGTGCCGTAATGGTAAAAAAACGTAAAAAATAAACTAAAGAAAAGTTTTAATAACGTGTTCGTGTGTGGTTACATTATTTTTGTTTGGTTGTTGAAATTGGATTCGATCGGGATTAATAGTTGCTTGTTATGATGCAACAGTGGATTAACGAATTCGAATTACACGCAACTTACAGAGATTTACAGGAAATACAAGGATAAAGGTATGAAACTATCAAAGTATCAATTCTTAGCATAATTTTCCAACATATTTCTTTTGTGAAATATTCACAAAGGTGATAATTTTTGAACATATTTTTATATAAATTTTCTCATATTATGGATTCATGGTAATGTTCTTGAGGTAGTAAATTGGACCTAAATGTGAAAACATACATTTCGAGCAAATATCTGTTTCTGACACGACACAAACCTGACACAAATTAGGTCTAGCCTAAACGGATTCGGGAGTTTTGACGTTTAACTAAACATGCCAGTGTTTGGTGAATCCGGCAAGCTTGCGAGCTGACTTGTTAATTTTATAATTTATTATGTTTTATGTTATGCTAAAATCTAAAACTTGTGTCAAGATACATATACTGTATTTGCTATGTTTTATTTTATAATTTGTTATGTTTTATGTTATACTAAAATCTTAAATAATATCACCTTTTCTGGTATTTTTTTAATTTCCTTATCATATTTTTTTGTATTATACCCTATGATTATTTTTATGTATTTTACTTTATGATAAACATAACTTGCATTCTAAAATTACAACAGTGAATCTTGAATAAGCCATTTTCAAAATATTTATATGCTTACTACCCATATATACATATACTATATTCATCATTGTATCAACTTGTGATCCAACCATTTTTTACATTAATCTAAAAAACGATACCCGTATCATCTGATTTTGATTCTTGATCCAGGTTTTGTGATACTAGCATTCCCATGCAACCAATTCTTGCAACAAGAACCCGGGCCGATAGAAGAGACTGTTCAGTTCGTGTGTGAGAGGTTCAAGGCCGAATATCCAATATTCGCAAAAGTAAAATATCACTAAACTGATATAAACCGGTTCGGCCTATTTTTACACACCCCTATATGTAATATGTATGTTTTTTAATGGAATCAGGTCAAAGTCAACGGTAGTCAAAGCGCACCGTTATACAAGTACTTGAAAGCAAATGGAGGTGGACTTATGGGCACTGCAATCAAATGGAACTTCACAAAGTTTTTAATTAGCAAGAAAGGATTAGTAATACGTCGGTTCGGAGCAAGGACTGAACCGTCTGCTATTGAGGTAGTATTTCGACTTCAATTAGTTTGCTTAACATTTAAGTTATTTATAAGTGAATAATGCGTTAATTATTATTACAGTAATAGTTTCAATCTTCGATTATGATTCAAGAGCAGGCCCGGCTATGAGCCAGGGCAGAGTGGTCGACGGCCACAGGCCCAACTATCGGTGGGCCCGGAAACCTTTAAACAAAAATTGTATATATATATATATATATATATAGGGGTTAGATCAAATACAAATGAAATTAACATGCTAAACGTGAGAATCAATTAGAGTAATTATATATACAAGTAGAGTAATTATGTAATTACTCTAAGATGTAATTACATAATTACTCTACTTGTATATATAATTACTCTACTTGATTCTCACGTTTAGCACGTTAATTTCATTTGTACATTAGCATTCCTCTATATATATATATATATATGGTTCAAAAGGGAACCACAAAATAGTGGGAAACTAGGAACCATGTATTTTACTTGTAAAAAATAATAAATAATTCATTTTTACATTTCAAAAACACATTTTTAAATAATCTTTTTAGAGTTTTTAGATATAAACACATGTAGAAGCTGTTTTCATAACCAAAGTCTATAATCTACAGCCTAATTGCCCAAATCATAACTGGCCCATTTAAAGCCTATAATCTACTTAAGGCCTAAATTTATACTTGTCTTTGACCCAAAAATTTTTAGCGACCCTCGGAGACGGCCCTGTTCAAGTGGGGTTAATTTGTTGTGGTTTTGTAATGCAGGCTGATATAGAGAAGGCGTTAGAAGAGCCTTATGAAAACCAAGAGGAATGATAAGACTGAAATTGTTATATGAGAACACAAGGCACAAAAGTTCAATATGTATTCTTATTTTACTCGAAAAGTTCATTTGACTGTATATTAAAGTCCATGTACTTGTTTAAAATACAACAAATAGTTCAGAAACCATTCTTTTCTACCAAACCCGATAATATGAACTAGTAGTATGGTAATATGAACTACAGTCTTTCCTATTTGTTTATCAAGTAGTAAAACAAACTGATTTATTTATTTACTAAAATATAAGTAGATATAATATTCAAGAGTTTGGAAATGACAGTGTAACCGAGCTGAGCCTGAGCTAGTGAGCTTGTCTAAGTTCGAACTGGGCCCGTTTATTATTTATTAAACATTTTTACAATTCTAAAAAAAATAAATATAACATTTAGCCATTTAGGTACTTTATCTTATATATAAATAACTAATATTTATTATGTGATATAGATTTACTGAATAAATAAAATTATTATTATCTTCAACATCATCAGCAAAATATCTTGACCCATTTGTTGTGGAGTCCATGGTTGACTTTGAGTTGTCAATGGGATAAATTGTTATTACACATTTTTATATATATAGTAATATACATAATCGGTTCGCTTTTGACGAGTATGAAATTTTTTTTGACGATAACCAACTCACTATTGTCGGTTTTTAGAAAATCATTAACCCGACCCACCAATTTTCGGCATCTAATTCGTCTAATTTGAATCAGTCGCGGTTGTGTTCATGTAGAATTCAGGTATGCAGCTACTGCAGCATTGATATTTGGTTTTATTAATACACAATCATTTTAAACATGAAGCATCATCATTATTATTTTTAGGCAATTCCATATAGTGCTTGTAACTATGTATAGTTGAGAGTCCGAGTCATAAAAAATATTTGGTGTTCATGTTCGTTTATTTAACAAATGAACATGTCCGTGCTCGTTTATTTAATCCAAGCGAACAGTTCACGAACATAAACGAACCTACTTAAATGAACACAAGGAAACATAAATGAACATATGAACAAACATAAACGAACATAAGCGAACTTCCCTTCAAACGATTCACGAACAGTTCACTGAACGCGCGGTTCGTCCTAAGTTTGTTAGATTGACATTTGTTATCGAAATTAGTGAAGAAGCTCGAATGTTGTTACAAGCCAAACATAAGGACTTAACCCAAAAGACTAGTCTGATATGGGACATGTCTTATACCTTGCAATGGTTTCAGTCCGTAACAAATGTCTCTTCGAGTTTAAAATGGATCCGCAACATAAAGAAAAACCATTAGATGAGGTCAAAAACACACACATATATTTATGCTAGAAGCAGTACACCATCATTTACTGTATGTTGTTGTGTGTGGTTATATGAA
The DNA here is from genome assembly GCF_021521415.1 of Bidens hawaiensis. Lineage (NCBI taxonomy): Eukaryota > Viridiplantae > Streptophyta > Magnoliopsida > Asterales > Asteraceae > Bidens > Bidens hawaiensis. The sequence goes on from NW_027494050.1 coordinate 116,420, forward strand.
ACATGCCATTTGTTGCTAAAGGTGACTTATATATCATCATTTAACATCCCCAGTTTTATGTATACTATTGACAACATAAACATAAACATAATTCAGATCAATGTTCCATCAAATATTCAAATTAATACATTTTGTCATGTTTACTGTAAATTGTTGTGGTTAGTGGCTTTATTTTTTATTTGGCTTGTCATGTGGGCCCAAGTGTAGAAGATCGGGCCATAATGTTACTAGAGGCCCAGGATCGCGCTTCCAGAGGTGCTGCACTAAAATGGGCATAACTTGGGCTACGTGCATCCGTTTCAAGCGTGCTACCAATCAAACCGACCGTTGGAACGTGGGCCACGTTTTGGTAACCGGCCGTAGGCGGTTATCCCGTTTATTTTTCCAAAATAAGCCTTTTAGATACACTTTTGGGCCACTTTTATGTTTTTTGTCTAGTTTTTGGGTTTTCTTTTGGGTTATTGTTGGCCCTATGGTTTTTTTTGTTGGCCCAAGCCCATTTTGGATGTTTTATTAATATGTTAAGTTACTTGTGACTGATCATTGATCAGATTATAATAAAAAACGAATTGTCTTTTCGAATTCTAGCCTTTTGGGTCGAATTTGGGGGTTAAGGGAAGGATCATCACGGGTATTCAAAGAATCAACGTGATTTGCCTTCGTTTACTATTCGTACGCTGCATCGGATTGTGAATGAATGTTCGAATCCTCCTCATTCCATTTTTGCATCCCTTATTATGGTTAAACTAACTGTTGGCCTAATTTTGTCTTTGGGTTGGTGTCGTCAGTTTCTTATAAAGAACACGAGCGGAGAAATCTTTGTGCTTATCGGTGCAATTATGCCTTTTCTTTACGAATATGATAGATTACAAGGGGCTGTGTGTATCCAGCATTTTAAGACTTAAGTTCATATCAAGTAACACATGTTAGACTTAACTTCATTTTCCGACTTATGTTTAACTGTTTTGAACTCTTACTCAACGTGCTTATTTCGACAACTCGAGGAAAGATGGTTTGAACTCTACTCAAGTGATATTAATATGTAAATATGCAATTGTAAATTAAATATGTGTTTGGATGTTATAGAGGGAATAAGTAGCATATGATGAATTGGACCTTGAGAATTTTTTGGTCCACATTATAAAACGGTTTTTATTCATATATCTATCATAACTTTTAGTTATGTATTATTCGATCTTGTCATTTGATTATGTGCTTTTATCAATGTACGCTAAACATAATTAATGTTTTTAAGTTCAACATTTTTGTACCCAACCACGTGTAGTACATGGGTTTATAACCTAATATAGATTATAAGAGAACATGTGGGCCGGGCCTAACGTAAGCCCAAATATAAATCCCCGGTCCGGGCATATATACATCATCAGTTATAATATACTAAACGCGTTATGCACATGTGGTTTTTGATGAAACAAAATGTAGTTGTATCAAGATAAGTAATTTGGCAGATGAGTGTAAAGAGTCTTTTTCTTTGTTTACAGTAGTAGTAGTTGTTGTTATTATTATTATTATTATTATTATTATTAGGTTTATTGGATTTTAATAATCCCTATTGAACAATGTTGACCGATAATAATCCTTGTTCGTTTTATCGTCACTGGCGGTCCCAAATTTAAAAAAGTTGGCCCCAATGGTCTTCCGTTAAAAAGGACTTAACGGCATTATACTTTTTTCGGAATTTCAAACCAATGTTTTAAGGTTTTTGATCGGAAGGAGGATACAAATCGATTGACGTAAAACATAGCTTGAAGTGGTGATCCAAACAACTTGATTTTTGTTAATCGTAAGTTTGAACACTCGAATTGAAGCATTATTTTGTCGTTTTGGAGCATCGTTTTGAACAAAGTTTTATATCAATCGGCATGTATCCTTCTTCCGATCAGAAGCCCTAAGACATTAGTTTGAAATTCGAAAAAAAAATATAACGCCATTAAGTCCTATTTAACGGGGGGCATTGGCGGCCAACTTTATTAAATTTGGGACCAGCAGTGGCGATAAAATGAATAAGGATTATTATCGGTCAATATCATTCAATAGGGATTATTAAAATCCAATAAACCTTCTTTTTATTATTATTATTTAAATTAAAAAAAATAACTATATGCAAATGGATTCAAATTACAGTTTTGAGGCCTCTTTTTTCCTACTACCTAACTTATGGGTGCAAATTCTGCAGCTTTTAAATATGGTAGGAATAAGTTGGGCATGTAGGAAGTTAACAATGCTTCAACAAACAATATCTAACCGAACATCATGCAAAGAAAATGAAGTTACATAAACAAAACACAATAACAAATTTAACCTCACTCTTAACCATGTTTAATCCCCTATACCCACAAGAAAACTATCAAGAACACACAAAGTTTATGCCTTTACATGTATATAAACGTATGCATTCGCATATATATCGTGGACACATATCATAAGAAATAAAACCTTCATAATAATTATACACGAAGTTAGAAACTATGGTTAGTTTCACTATTCTTAAAATCCTTCTCTTCGTGTTTGTTCTCTTTCTTCATCCCTACACTGAGGGCCAGGTAGTCCCGATAGTACCAATAACCCCTTTTGCCCCTCGCCCACTTTGTAATTACCAAATGGCCCTTGCTAATCAAGCGTGTGCGTATCTTCCATTCGTACAAGTCCCTCCACCAGCACCCCGGGCCCCATTTGGCCCACCGGCACCACCTTCTGACGATGAGGACACACCTGACCCTGAACACAGACACAAGCATGCTCAGAGACACTTACACAACGAAGATGATGAAAATGACAATGACAATGGCGATGATAATGAGAATGGCGACGACAATGATCATGACCATGACCGTGACCATGAGCGTGAGCGTGACCATGGTCATGACCATAAGCGTGGTGGTCATGGGCATAAACAACAAAAACATCATCACCATCATCATCATAGGCATAGACACACGCCCGTGGAAGAACAATGTTGTAAATGGTTGTCTCAAGTTGACGATCAATGTGTTTGCGAGCTTCTAGTTCGTATGCCCCCTTTTCTTGCTAGACCTGTTCATAAATACTCGGTTATAGTCGGTAAAGCTTGCAACATAACATATTCGTGTGGAAGTCGAATAAGGAACTAATTAATTTCTATATAAAAGTTACAATTTTTATGCTTACATCTCATTAAAATTATATTTGCATCAATATTTTTCATTTAGTTATGTGACATTTTAACCTATGGTTTTTGTTCTTTATGGTTTATCATGCTATTGTATGTAGCATTGCATTATAAGTAGATTTAACACATGAATGACTAGAATAGAATAGATTCAAAGTGTGTAGCTTTTTGTATCTTAGACTTGTTCTATACAACAATGACAAAAGTGGATGCCTGAGATACAGATTGATTGATCAAGACGATTATTCTATGCTTATCTTCACGTTTTTCTTTTTAGTTTTTAATATGTGATACGGGCCAACCGAGAGTGAACATGTTAGCTTTTTATAGTTTTATTCAAGTCAGATTGTTCGCTTGTTCGGTCTTTTCTACATTTGTCTTACTTGTATTGTAGGGTTGTTAACAATATAATTTAGTATCAAGTTTTACATTAAATACCAACCATGTTTGTCTTTCACCCTTTCTATAGAGGAAAAGGTTTTTTGGAATCTAATTTCTATATTTATGCTTACAGCTAGTGTCCTTTTGATATATCTGTCTACATTGTTGCTAGAATCGCTTCTCGGTATATAAGTTGGGACGATACTCGTTAAATATGCTGGAAACTGATAAAAAAATAATCTTTGGTGTGCCTACTTATCATTCCACAAAAAAGGTTGGATTCCTTTTGTGTTACTTTGTAATCTATGTATAAACAAAAGTTATTTTAGAGTCTTTAGATGTGTCAGTCTCAAGTCAGTGTTGATTTGGGGCGTGTTTTATCTTTAACGAGACAATTTTTTTGTTACTTTGTAATATTATAAGAATGTGATTTCATTGTTGATTTGGGGCGTGTTTTATCTATAACAAGTCAAACAACTAAACATGATTTAGTTAAGTCATCGACTCATTGGTGAATGTTACACTAACACCCTTGTATTATTCTATTTATAACGTATCAATATGAGGTCAGTCTGATCAAACATGATAACAATGTGAAGTTGTGAACGATGATTCTTTGTGGGGGGGGGGGATTATTATGCGAGACCTAAAGAGTGGATGTCAGGGTCAGAGATCGAAGCATAAATGCTCTCGTTCACTCAAACATAGGTGGTGTTGGAATTTATGCAATCAAACAATCGTACCATATGAATTTCGCAAGCGAACCTTTTGTTTGCTTGTTTTCGATCACTTGTCGAGGCATTTTTGACATGATTTGTTTAGTGTAATGACACAGCATAATTCATTTATGTTATTCTTAGATGTGACCAATGAAATAAAGTAACAAATGAAACATGGAATGCATATGATACTATGTATTATGTATGAGCATCAAAATGAATGAATGACTCCTGTTAAATATTTATGCAACAAATTTCTATGCCTGGTATTATAAATTAATTCTTGGCATATATATTTCTAGGTTAAAATGAGAATCACTACAGGTTTAAAAATTATATAAAGAAAAAAAAACTAAATTTTAGTCGTTAGATTAGAAAAGGTTTGACATTATTAATATTTAACGCGCAACATTCAGTGATGAATACAAGTAAACACCAATGTATATACTCGTGAGTCATGAATGCAAGAAACCCAAGTGCATTCACGATATACGGTGAATTCATCAATGACTACACCATGTGTAAACAAATAATGTGTTGATCAGCATATACTTATACTCGTTAGCATATATATCACATGCTAATTTAATTACGAAAATGTCACAAAAGTAAAATTAATGAATAAAAAAATATACGCAGCCTACGAGTTACATATATGTATAACTCACTAACTAAATATATTTTTCTACAAAGCTTATTAAAATATAAAGAGTATCATATAAAAAATCATGTTTAAATTTTATTTTATTTTTCGTACTTTTTATTTTCTCATCATCATCCTCTCAACGTTTTCAAAAGTCTTATCATCTGCAAGCTAATAGAATATATGTTTTGTTAACAACAAAGCTTTATTAAATTAATATTCTCATGTAAAGTGACTTGTTTATACATTTGTAAAATAATTTCATGTTCCTTTTTAGTAGTGTGATACAAGTTGGTCCATTGGCTATTTATTTGACTATAAGGTGTGGATACCACTTTACATTGCCATGTCAGCGTTACATCACACCCTACTTTACTCTACTCTCTTTTACAATATTAATGAAATGATTACTAATTCACCACTTCCTTCTATTTTAAATAAAATAATAGTTATTATATAACTAAAATTAATTTAATATAATTCAACCTAATTTTTATTTTTCTACGTTAATAATATAACAAAAATATATACATAGAATTGATTCTAAAGATTACATTACATTTAATAAATAAACAATTCAAATTATGTAAAATATTAAATACAAAACATAATATTATTAATATAATTAAAATGATAAAAGAATAAAACATAATATTAATACATATAAAATAATATTATTATCACCCATGACCCCATCTTCCTTTTACCCATCTTCCTCATCAAGCTTCATATGCAAATATCATTTTTCTGCATCTTCCCTCAAGCTTCATCTTCTACCTCTTTTTATTGCACTTTAAACTGTGATAGGAATAAATAACTATTATTTTCTTTTGTAATTTTCACATCTCAACGGCATTTTCAACGGCAAATTTACTTCCAAAACTTCACCGCCGGCGGTGCTTAATTGAGCGGGGTGGTGTTCACCGCCAGCACCACCTGCCACATCAACATTTCTATCGGTATAATGGTTCCCACACCTTATAGTCTAATGAATTTAAACACTAGTCACATATCTATAGAGTTTTAAATGCCAAATAAATTCCAAATGTCCTTTAAAATATCTTATTAGTAATAATAAAGTATAAAAAGATTACACAACTTTTATAGTGGCTCTTAACTTTATTTCTAAAATAATTTTTACACTTCTAAAACTGATTTATAACACTCCTTTTAGTTTAATGTTAAGAAGTATCATTTTTTTTTTTTTGCTTTTTTATATAAACAAAAAATTGCAGTAACCTTTAAGGTAAGAATTAAAGTCTCTCTAGTAATATCTTGTGGTTAAATCCAGCATGTACTAGTTTTCTGTTTTAATACATTTAAGGTCACATGTACATCGCAACCGTGGGTTACGCTTCTCATTGATTAGCAACGTATTTGTGAGTCTCGGGAGTTTTAGTACGGATTCTTATTATTAACAAAAAACTATCATACTAGCTTTGATATGACAATATAAATATATGTTATTTTTTTCAAGATATAAATGATGGTTTTTGGAGATATTTCAAGCTATAGAAGAACATAACATGTGTTAAGGTGTGTACATAATGATAGTCTTTCTTAAATGGTAAATTGTTTTATAGTTTTTTTATAAACAAATATGTAGATATATGGGTAAATTAGAGGGTGTTAATTATGATTCTATAAAGAATGTGGATATTAGTTTTCTAAAATGTACAAATGATTTTCCCCTTTAAAAACCTATTAAACAAGTGATGTTCAATAAAAGAAGAAAAAAGAAAAAAAAAGCCTAAAGAATAAGTTTTGACTACCTAGGTCAATGATTTCCAATGATTAGTAGCACCCTTCTTTAAAATAATACAGTGTAAGCAAATTCTAGCCATCCAATAAAAAAAATATGTATATATTTATTATATTTTAATAACAAAAAACAAAAAAAAAAACATTTTATTTTATTATTTTATATAAAAAAAACACCTCAAGGGTGGTTAGTGAATTAATTTAGAAGAAAAAGTTACCAAAGGAATTATGTTTATTACTTAATGGGTCATTTGGAAGGTTTTAGGCGCATTAGCAACACAAGACGAGGTTTTGCTCGTTATATGCTATAAACAAAGTTATATCTAAAGCCAACAATTTGAAGCGGAGTTAATTTTTTATTACATACTGCATTTCTTATTTATTTAAATTGTTATCGGAAATAATAAAGTTAAAGTAGCTCGGACAGAATCATTTCAAAACCCATTGCTATTCATATAATTTTGTTTTTTTAGGTATGGTTATTGGTTAGCTTTTTCTAACCAGCGTTCTATATATTTAGTCATATTTTTGCTGTTAAAAAGACAACTTTAAATGGATGAGACAAGTTGAGTTCGATTCAACCATAAAAAACAATAAGCAATATTATTATTTTCAATCTAGTAGAAAATACAAAAATACCAAAGGCATTCACTAGATTTTACCCAAAAATCATGTGAACACTTATTATTTATTGTATGGTAAATATAACAATAAATCTCAAATGTCCTCTATACATGACCCTATTTTTTCGCATTATAGTTCATGACTATATGTGTGGATTTGTTCCAATAGAACACCACAACATACCCCGCGCACAATTGTTACCTTCGTAACCTTTTTCGTTATTCACGAAAAAACTCTGTCATCTTTTCATGTTCCGTCAATTTTGGTCACAAAATATTGTTTCTTATGTACTAGATTGCGGCGGCGACCATCTCCGCTGCTCTTTTAGTCACTCTCCTACTATCGTCAGTCGCAGACACAAAGCTCTGCGACTGACTAATATTAAACAAGAACTGGTTTACAATCATTGACCCCGGTTTCACCACTGTTTCCGCCCATGACTCCTCGGCCTCCCGGCCCGTCTTTTGGAAAACCGAGGTGGCGTCGAGTTGGTGAAGTTTCCATCCTTTCGTGTTCCGTAACCGTTTAATTTTCCCGAGCTGCCGGCAAGCGAGTTTGGCCGTGTTTACCTTCGTTTCCTTAATCGCGTCCTCTAATAATTTAGCGCGCGTTTTATTATCAACCGAGGATGATAATTCAGCACGAAAATACGCATCAAACTCCGGGACGCCAATTGCTCGTCGAATACCTCTCGAGTAATCCACATTAGGGTTAAACATAGTCCTAACTTCGTCTACCATACCGGCGGCCACCATCCTGTCAACGCGATCCGAACAAAACCCATGCAATTCATGCATTGCTACGTCAACCCACAAAAAACAAACGTCGTAGCGCGATCGGAACTCGCACTTTTGATCATCAATCAATGCCTCAATAAACGAATTCGACCCCCCAGCGATTATCGGAAGCTTACCTCTTCCGACAATCGACTCCATCGTTATCGATGCAGTGGAAACAAAGTTTCTTGCAGTGAAATCTGCCTCGGGGTCCACTATCCCGAGGAGGTGGTGTGGGACACCCCTGCACTCTTTTATTTTATTTGTAGTAATTTTTAATCCTTCATACATTTGTATCTTATCCGAATTAATAATCTCGGCCGAGTATAGCCTCCCGAGGTCCACGGAGAGTCTCGATTTCCCAGCTCCTGTTGCGCCAAGTACCACGACTACCTTATCCTTCTCTGGCCGGCAATCGAGCATCGGTAAGTTCGTACCGCGGGTGGGCATGTGAAGTAAAGAGGGTTGAACATGTGGGCATAACATCATAGTCATCTTCATCATAGTGAAACTTACCGGTTCACAAGTGAATAAAATTTTGTTTCACAAGTGAATAATAATAATATTGCTCAATGAATAAATTTTATTCGGCAACTTGTTAGTTGAGTTGAGAGAGTTGACAATATGAGACTCTACAAGTGTCAAGTGTGCAATATGGAACACACGAACTTATGTATGGTATTTATAGTGATTGGAAAGTTGAACTTGAATTGACCATTCATCGTTATTAAAGAATTTAAAATGCTAAAGAATTTTAAAATACTTTAAGCTCTAATGAAGTGTAAAATCAGATTGACAAGACTTTCATTAGAACATTATCGAGAATTTAAGTTAGGGTATTTATTTAGTTTTCCATAGCAGAATTCAGGGTCCTTTGGTTAGTAGAATATGTATAAGAAACTAAGACGTTTCTAACATAATTATTATTACTATAATAATTGTAAAGTTTGGTGCCGCTTGACCATCTATTGGTCCAAGTGGTACCACACAGTTGGTTGCATCAAATTTTATGATTTTGTATTGTTTTAGTTCCGATATCGTAACGAACATAACCGAATTCATGTTGAAGGCCAAGCATTTCTATAATAATTGTAGGCCAAGCGTCGAAGGCCAAAATTTGACCATCATCAAATTTTGGTAACCTTCATGAAATTAGTGCATTGCTTGTTGAAAACCTCCTTGAATTTAGCTGATAAAAGAGTACAAGGGCACGTATGTGGGCTGGTTCGTTGCCTAGCTGATAGTAAGGTGACATTAACAATTTTCATTCTCGCTCAATCAGTGTCACATGTTTCTATGTTAAAAGATGGAGAGGTTGTCATTTCAATTGGTGACTACTCAGTGTGATCTCAAATCATTGTTCTTATTGGCGACAACCCACTCTATGTTACATTTACAAGTGTTTGCCCCCTTTTGATGCATGAGAAAGAATGATACCCCAAATATTTTTTTTTTGTTAAATTTGTCGTGCTGATGTTGCATGGTTTAAATTATGTGTGGTTTACAAGTGTTATCTTTGACATACACACATATATATATATACACACACACATCAAATGTGTGTGTGTGTTTGGGATGAACGAATCAATCCACCGGCAATTAGAAAGTTTTTTTTTTCTTTGAACAAGAATTTCTAGTTTGTGTTGAATAAAAATAAACCACAACTTGCACCCTGCAAGAATCGAACCCCAACCTACGCGTTATAATTCTCTGTGGCCAAGATTATTTTTTTTGTATTAATTAAGTAATAATTGGATTTAATACTTAATTCATTGTAAAGCTTATAATTATGTAGTGTTTAGCTTATTGTCTTTCTAAATTTAGACTTTTTTAACCTTTATCTAGGCCTAATAAATAAGTAAATGGTCACTCAACGTGTAATTAAGTCATTATTAGATTTAAATAAATAAATCTTCTAAAGAACCCCATAGTTTGAGCATAATCAAACTGAAACAAATCTGGTTTATTTTTAATTAGGAAAATTGGTTTTTATTAGTCTCAACTATCGTCTTTTGGTCACTGCCCAGCCCAACTAACGAATTAACTGCTAACGGTTCCAACTTTTAACGTATTTGTTTCTAGCGGTCCGTGACTAACAGAATTCTAACGTCGTTAGTTTCGGGTCGCCGGAAAAACGCTTTTGGTCGGAAAACACACATTTCCCCCCGAAAACTCAACTATTTTGTCCTAAACATCATGGTAACTTTGTATCGTATCTTTACCTTTCTCTACTAAAAGCGTTTTTCCGGCAAATAAATTGACTTTCCCGGTCAAAAACGTTTTTCCGGCGACCTGAAACTAACGGCGTTAGGATTCAGTTAGCCGCGGACCGTTAGGAATAAATACATTAAAATTTGGGACCATCAGTGACCAATTCGTTAGTTGGGACCGGCAATGACCAAAAGACAATAGTTAGGACCAATAAAAACCAAATTTCCTATTAATTATAACAAACCATCGAAAATGGGTTAATTTAAATACAAAAGTAAACGATGATATGAAATTTTAGAAGGTTTTTGAGATGAAGAAATTGTTTGAGAAAAGTTTGTGTGATAGTTCATATGACCACGCTAAGTTTTTGGAAGTTTTGGCGTTTGTGTATTGTAGACGTTTTTAATTTAGGAAAAGACTTGTTAAGTTTTCTCATGTAGCAATGATTACCTTTGTGTAGTCATGATTACTCATGTCATATATATACAATCATACAAACATAATTACATTGTAAAGTAGAGATGGCATTTGCACGATGGTATAGTCAACTCCCAAGTGGATGAATGGTCCTATTAGGAACATCATAAAGCTTAGTTTCTTTTAGTTTTGAGTATGTGCTTGTGCTTCACAACTTTATGTAATGGAGGTTTCTCCCATGTATTCTTTGAAAAAGTTATCTTAATTGCACTCTAATAATATATATTAGATCCTAGTTTCATTTGTAACCCATTATTATATATCTTTATACAACTTTTGATACCTTAGTGCTTAGCTTGAAATTAAATTATTTCCATATAAGAAGGTGGTCATATATATAGAGACTCGTGGTGCATTCATTTTTGTATCTTGGTGTACGTATAATCATGGTCGGTGGCCTAAAACGAAAAAAGAATTTGTTATTTTTCGAACTTTATTGTTACAAATCTAAACAAGAACCACAGTCCACGAATATGTTTGTCTTGTCAAATAACTTAACGGTTATTTTCATTATTTAGTATATTTTTTGCCTAACTTTGGTTTAAACTGGAGACCTCATCCAAGTAAGGGTCTAAAGCCCTTGCTTTAGTTTACTCTACCTAAAGCCATCCCTGTGTATAACGTTCGAGACTATTATTTTGTTTGCAACTTTAATTATAAGGCCAACCACGGATATATTTATTCTATCTTGCTGATCAACGGGTTCATGAAATATTGCATTAAGATATCGCGCATTTAAAACCTAAAAATATGGCAGCTAGTATACGCGTGTACGTAGACACCCTGTTAAAAACTTGGCCGCACCGTTAAAAAACACTATTAAAAAAAGTTGGAGGCCCTATTAAAAAAAAATTGGCCGTACATTATGCTCACACCCAGTGTTGCATAAATCCGACTAAGCACCGATTAATCTAATTAAACGCTAGTCCCCACTTCACTGGTTAATTTTGGGCTAGTCGGCTAATTAATCAGTCAACGGTAAAATTAGACTAAAATCAGCGGCTTTCTGACGAGATTCCGATAAAAATCAGCGGTTTTCGGCGAGATTCCAGCAAAAACCAACAGTTTCCAGCGAGATTCTAGCCAGTTTCCGACCAAAATATGTTTTTGTATATATAAAACTGAAAATTACATATAAAAATGTGTGCGTGTATATATATAACTGAAAAAAATACATTAAAGTCCGATCCGGTTAATCCCGATTAATCGCTAGTCCTCACCCCACCGCCTGACTACCGACTAACGATTTTTACAACACTACTCACACCAAGTTCAATATAATAATAGTATACTCAGTTTAAAGAGCAATTGAATATATGTTAGATTTTATAGCGTATTTTTTTATATATAAAAGTGATTATGTATTAAAAAAGTCATTGACTCATTTAACACTTAGCTTTGGTGGATCGAGCGTGACTATTATATGTTTTATGTATCAGGAAAAAAGAAATAATGAAACTCACCCTCCTATTTTAATTAATTTTGAAAAGGTATAAATTACGTTATGTATTTTTTTAGGGGGTGTTTAGGATTTCTTATTTTACCTCCTTATAACTTTTCATTAAGTTAATAAGTTTACAAAAGTGTAACTTATGGAACTTTTCCTTTCACATCAAAAGCAATCTCAAACACCTTATTTCTTTTTAAAAAGTTAATAAGTTATAGGTTAGTAAAAATAAGCAATTCCAAACACCCCCTAACTAAACAGATCTTATTATGTCTTAACATGTATCTAATTTTCCATTCCTACCCTCAAGCACTTTTAATTTGTGAAGTTTAGACACGTCACATCGTGACATCATGACCACCATTGATTTCTATCAATGCTCTATATTCCTTCTAAGGCTTTTTTAATATAATGTCTTTATTTTAACTTCACTATACATGGGTGAAGCATAAGTAGGGGGGTGCTCCCCACTCCCTCACTTGGGTGGGGAGGCTTTTTTTCATATTACGTTGAGAACACACGTATCATATAAGATTTCTGTCCATATTAAGTTGAGAAAATGCACACACATACACACATATATACATATAAAGCTGTGTAAAACAGCGATTCGTTTCTATATATATCTCTATATATACTCCTTTTCGTGACTTTATCTCCTCACAGATTTTTATAATATAAAGCTATTCACATGTTACATGTATATGTAGTGTATGTATTTAGACAAAATACTATGGCATACACTTTATAAAAATATTAAAATCTACATGTATAGGTCCTTAAATTATTTTTATTTCATTTAATACATATATAGGTAGCCTAGGCAGGTACATATAGGTATGCCTACTTATTTTATTGGGAAGAATATATATGCATGCATGCATACAACAAAATGAAGAGGTATATTTCATGGTAATGTAATGGAAATGGAATCATGACTTATCATTGATGTATAGAGCCATACAACAATTTCATCATTGAAAAACTTTTAAAAGTTGACTGAAAGGATTTTCCATTTCAATATGTTATTCTGATTATGGTACGCATGTATGCAAATAGAGGTTCCATATATCATATGGGTACGTTTAATACATGAAAATTTTAAGCATATCATAACATGAACATACGAAACATCTCAAAGAACATACTCCCTCCGTCCCATTATAAATGCCTACATTTCATTTTTTATTTGTTTAATTATAAATGTCCACTTTCAAAATGTATTAGTCAATTTCCAAGTATACCTTAAACACACACAACTAACGTTAATTAACAATATTGATAGACCCAATTTTCAAGAGCATTATTGTCATTTGGTAAGCAAATAAAACAATATTTTAATCTACTTTAAACTTTATATTTTCAAACTAAGACACTTTGACCGGGGCGGAGGGAGTATGATCTAGATAGACTTTATTCTCTCACTTCATATATTAAATAAAATTCTGTTTGTGACTGAAAATTATGTTGTACATAGTGTCTTTCTTTCTACCTTCTTTAGCACTTGTCTTTTCAACTTTAATCACTTTCTTGGTTCAAATTAAATGATCAAAAAATATAAATTCAATTCATGTATTACAAAAGACTTTGATTATTCCATGCATCTTTTGACTTATTCAAACACCTAAAGTATGAGTTGTATGAGACCTATACGACTAATGACGGAGTCAGGAAATTTTTTCTATGGGTTCGGATTGAGAAATGCGCGCATAATACTTATTCACAACATTTTGTTGATATAATGATCGAAAAGAAGACAGTGAAATAAACAGTTAGATAATCATTTTATGTATTACATTTTTAGCAAAGAGAGAACTATGGTTTTTGTCTTTGTTGTTTTGATCAAATATGCTTTAGTCCAATAGTTTTAAATTTGTGATTTTCATCAAATAGTTTCATTTTACTTGCAATTAAACCTGACCCAATTAACTCTGGTCGTTAAACTCATCGTCATACCCCTCACGTAAGGGCAATTTTATCATCTTTCTCCCCAAATAATCCTGAGCGCTAATTCCCAAGTCTCGTTTTCATCTTTGTTGTTTTTCCTTCGTCTTCGACAAACCCTACATGAACAAACAAGAATTACGATTCATCTCTGGTGGTTTCGATCATGACAAATTTGGTAGATAGACGGACCAAACAATTACACAATCAATTAAGGACAATATTGCCGACACACTGAGGGCTTTAACGACACGAGTTGACGGGGTTAGTTGGGTCGAGTATAATTGCAAGTGAAAACAAAACTATTTGACAAAAATCGTAGATTTGATCAAACCACAAAAACAAAAACTGCAATTTTCTCTTAAGCAAATATATAAATGTTTATACGTTTTCCTACTCAAATACAGTTATGTTTAAACGTATCAATGTATGTGTGTGCGCGTATATATATTCTAAACGGGTATTATAGTTCATTAAAATTAATGTAAATTAAAAGGTGATTACCATCAATAGCATTATATATACCTTTTAAACAAAATCTGACCCACGAGTAGAACATCTAATTCCATTTTCAGGTTGTGTGGGTGATGGAATATGCAAAAACTTTGCATGACACTAGAGTCAAAAGAAAATTAACGAATTTTGGAATTTTTTCCGTTCAGTCCGTACGGATACAGTAACATTGATCATGATTTTAACTTTTATAAATGAATAATAATGTTATTATAGATTTTGAGAAAAGATGCAATACAATAATTGTTTAACGTACAAGAACACTTATATTTCATGAGATCTATGAAATCACATCACAAGATCTCGAAATCGTCAATATATATCCAATTAATCATTGGTTCACCGAAATAAACAGTTTTGGATCGTTAATCGATCAATTTTTTTTATTTCTTCACGAAAATTGTTTTTGAGTTTTTTTTTAGCGTTTTAGGTTTTTGGTTAAGCGTTTTAGTATTTTTGCCATTGTGTTTTTGCCTTTGAGCGTCTCACATACCTATCGTACGTTAAGACATTCTTATACAGTATCTCGGCCCTAAAGATTCATATCCCTCTTTTTTTAGAATGACAACTTTTATTTGGAGAGTCTCGTTAACCCATTTTGACCAGACTATGTTGTTTTAACCGGACCTATGTTGGCTTTAGAGTTTGGCTTAGGCGTTCCCTAGAAAACCATGCCGCCGACTGCCACTTGACAACGGTTGTGCCACCACAAGAGCAGAACTCTCTGACGTAACACATGGTGTGACGAAAACCCGGGTGGGCTCGAGATTCGAACCGACAACCTAGCATAGTGCCACAAAAGAGGATCGAACTTGAGTCTCTACGGGAGAACCCAAGCCTCCTACCAATAGGCCTAGAGTGAATAGGAAGTGCATAAGAAAATCGTTCATAATGAGAATAAATTTTTTATTGTGACCCCACTCCGACGCTAGGTTAAATATTTAAGCATAAATGAGAGTGAGTAAAGCTTAGGGAGATAACATAAAGGGGTTGTTTGGTAGCATTTTTAATGATTTTATTAAAAAATTACCTCTGAATCAGTTAGAGATAGAGTTCTTTTGGTTCACTAAAAAGACATCTCTAAATAGTTTATGGAGCTTTTTAATGGGTAAGTTTCAAAACATACTGAGGTAATCTCTTAATCGGTCATGCCTCTTAATGATTTAGCACAAGATTGTCAAATAACAATTGTTTAGCAGACGACACGTGTATAATGTTCCTTCTTTGGACTGTTCCTCCATGTGGCATGCCCGACACTTCCCTTAGGCAATGCTTATAGTCTTAAGCCTTTAATCACAAACCATGTGGGACAAACTATGTTATGTATTCGCCAGATGTTAGTGATACGTACCGTGAATACTGGACACTATGTCTCACAACACTACCTTGTTGTGGTGCCAAGATCATACAACTCAAAGCTTGCGCTCGAAAGAGGATTCTAGTGTAGGAACTGGAGACTGTCGGAGAACATTAAGGTCGTTATATGAACCAACAACACCAAATAACACATATCAAAACCATAGAGAATTTGAAGCCACCACTTCGAGCATCATTATCAGGTATTTGCAATTTTGGTGTAAAAAATTATTGAAGGTGGGTTTATTTGTATTGCTTAAAATGTTTACTTTTGTCTTTATTATAAGGTTTAAGCGGTCATTTTACCGTTCAGAAATGTTTCAAATTATCAAACACACCTATCACGACTCGACAAGTATAGCCCGAAATACCTTACCCGATTTTGATACCCGAAGGGTCAGCAACGACTTATTGGCACTATCGGACTACTCAATAGATAGCGAGGAAGAGGTACTCTTCTCATGTACCCCAAGGTTAACCAATAAAATATTGTACCTAGTATTCTTGGTGGCATCACTCTTTTTTACCTACTCTCAACTCTCTCTCATCTCCACACACACATCGTTGTCTCTATCATCATCTTTAATCCGGTACTACTGCATGTCTGCCTCATTTCCAATCTTTCAAGCACTACACCAAGTGATGGGGATGGTATACCCACTTAGGGCATTACTACTTTAAAGAGGTACTCGTAGGGACATAGCTTCTTATGGGTCAAAGCCCCCTCCCCCTTTCACGTCGAGTACCCGCATGATACCCTTCCCTTCTTAGACCAAGAGTAGTGGGAAGAAGGAGAAGCGCCTCCTCCTTTAATAATATTTGTTCATCATTTATTGCCCCATCATCAAAATTTTTGAACGTTTTATACAAAGCGCTAGGTAAAAAACTGAAGCCTAAATAATCTCATAACGTCCACTAGACGGTGTTTTCGATGCCTTGGGACTTTTTGGTGGCCAAAGCGACTCACTACATGAGCCTTAGAATCTTTAATAAACATATCACCTTGCCTTGATATTTGCAATATTTCTAAAAGTTAATTTTGTCTTTCTCTCATTATTATATTACTTCTTTCAAATAAAGAAATAATATATGCCCCGACAATGCTTTATTTGTAGGACTAATATAATCAAAATATTATCCACAAATATAATAACAACCATATGAATCTCAAACCACGAACGCCTCCTAAATGAGTTCCAAATAACATTTTATTATTATTTTTGGTGACAAATATATATATATATATAATAACTAGCACAAGCATTACATATATTAAATAACATGTTGCGACTTTTATTATTAAAAATAGGTAAAGATAAATTTTAAAATATTTTGTCTTTTTAGAGAAAGATAATATTTTAAAATCCATTATTTTTTAATGATAGGCAGCCCATTTATCATGATATATTTTTCATACAAAATTCCCACTATAAATGTAAAATCAAGTGGCCCACTAATGTAATGGAATATCGTTTTAGTGCTAGTAATTGACTCGATTGTTTAATCTTCAACTCATTATTGTTTTGTATTACCTAAAATTCATGATTCCATCGACATTATTTATTACTAGCTTTTGTCCCTTATATTAAGGGGTTGTTTTTAATTATTTATTTATAATATTTATATGTTTTGAGATTTTAATTTTATTTATTGTATAGAAGTTAATAATAAACCTAGTATTTGTTGATGAAAATGTTTCACATATAAATGAGATTAACCCTGTTTAAAAACCATTTGGGTTTGGTGAGACACATAACCCACTTATTTTTTTACTATAAAATTATTTTTGAATTATATATAACATATTTATTTTTGTAAAGAAATCATATATTAATTTTTAGTATATCCTTATTTTGTAGAATTTTTATATCAAATATTTGGTGAGATTAATTTTTAATTTAATGAGATGTTATAACTCGTTTAAGAAATATCTGGGCTTGGTGAGACTCATACCCGTGAATTCGGATCAAATGCACGAGAAACCTCCATTTACAAATAATGCAATCAGGTGACTTGAGAGAATGTAAGAAATAACCAGCGAGCTTTTAAAAGTTTCGTTTATATATATTATATATAGATATATATCTAACAGTAGAGGTGTTCATAGTTAGCAACTCGAATCTAATCAATATTAAGTTGCTCATATTCGATTCGAACCAACATAGCTTGTTAGTTATATAAAGAGACAGATTTGGGTATGTTTCGACAAGTTCATTAACTTTATCCTCGGTTAAGCGTGTTACATGTACCAATGCCCCATGTTCGTTATATTCGCTCTCAAGAACATTAGGGTTATCAGTTATACCACAGTAAACGGATTAATGAGCTTAAATCTAAGAAAAGATCATGGTCAATGTTGATAATCATGAATATCATAGATCTCCCATTCAAGCATTAAGAATGAGGACAAATGTTAGTGATATATGGTCACAAATTGTACAATGCAATTATAATTTCAATAAAAATTAACTATATTAATATGGATTAAATACAAAAGCTAAACACAATCACTCGGAAAACCAAGTGTTAGTGTATGCAGAAGTAACATTTGCCGTTATAATAATAATAATAATAATAATAATAATAATAATAATAATAATCTATAGACTACATTATTCAACACCAACTACAAAGGCCCACAAGATCTAGCAAATGAAGAAACTCAAAATCGATGGATATTAGAAGGATGGCAGTTGCAAGGTCAAAGAACAAGCTAGTGGCGACATGGGACGGTCCGACAGAGGTGGTGACATCGACAAGTAGGAGCGGCAACAAACAATGGTGGATACTGGACGGTGTTAGCCTATTTGAATCCGTTCTAAGTGAGCCAATTTTATAAAAGTAACTCGTTTTGACATAATGCATAATTCTAATACGTCCAAATAAGCTAATCAAATAAACAAAAATTACCTAAATTACACGACTTTACCTTTAGTCGAAGCTTAGTTTCTAACCAACCAAATTTAATTAAACCTTTGTAATGCTTTGAAATGTATTTATGTGTTCTTTAAATTCACAGTTTATATACATCCGTATATTGGTATTAATGTAAACAATGTTGTCAAAACTAGACGTAGATCGAGCCAATTACCGCCTACAAACCATCCGATTTGAATATTCTTGAACCAACCTTCATTTGGGCTGCCCGGTAATGATATCATTCAGCTGAACGGCGAACCAGATTGGTGGTTGCATCGGATTTTCAAAACCTTTTTTTTTCTTATAAAAGACTATTCATTTACTACTATAAACTTCATATATTTTGTTAACATTGCAAATCAAACATACAAAGATAAAATGAATCCATGTTTTATCTTAACTACTTACTCATACAGACCCACAACACATTTGGTCAATAACTAATCCGATTCCACAACCACATTTTTGTATTTTCGATTAACATAACTATCTGACCCGTGGGTTGAAGGGGGTCGGGGGCAATGTTAAAAACGGAATAAATGCCTCGAAATGTTGTCGACCCTTTGTTCGTAGAGTGGGAGAGTCAAGTGGTGTTGATATTGGTACAATGGTACAAACAAAATAGTATTTTTTTTTTATCTATTTTGTGGTCCTGTATTCTACTATCCTTGCAACTACACTATCTTGATTCCACTTGACTTAAAATGCAAACGAATATCAAACTTATTGTAGCATCTAGTTTGACCAACATGGTCAAGTCAAATCATGTTTCTTAACATATTTGAACATTTGATGATTCCTGACACACCACAAAATTATTGGGTCAAGGTTGGGTATAAATGGGTTTATGCCATAAATGGGCCAACCCTCATAAGTTAGTTGAGTGGTACTAGAGGTAGAGGTGCACAAATCGGTTAACCGGTTAATATGCTAACCAGTTTTTTTGCGGGAATTAACCGGTTAGACCGATTTTTCGGGTCGGGTAGTAACCGGTAAGAGAAACGATTAGACCGGAGCGGTTAACCGGTCAATAACCGGAAAAAACCTGAATTTTAATAAAATAATAATTAAAAAAATCGGTTAACCGGTTAATAACCGGTTTTGAAATCAATAATATAAACTGGCGGTTAGGATCTGTTAGTAACCGGTTAGAATTGGACCAGCTAGTAACCAGATACGAAATCGGGTACAAACTGGTTACTGTGTGCACCTCTAACTAGAGGTGGTCAATAAAACCGGTCCTAGAACCGGTTTGCCGGTTTAAACCGGAAACCGGTTTTTTAAAAAACCGGTTTTTTTAAAACCGGTTTGACCGGTTTACAAACCGCCGGTTTGTATATCGGTTATACTTTTTTGAGCCCAAACCGGTTTTTAAACCGGTTATAAAAAAACCGGTTTTTTTAAATAACCGGTTACTAATAAACCGGTTAACCGGTTTTTTTATAAACCGGTTTATGACCGTTATAAAAAAACCGGTTAACCGGTTTTTTAGTAACCGGTTAAAAACCGGTTTATTTCCGTTGTAAAACGGCTATATAGCCGTTTTTTTTTTGACCGTTTTTTTTTTTTTACCATATTACCCCCACAAACATCTATATATAGTTTAGGTTGGGTATTGGTTAGATCACACTCGTTTATACAACCTAAAACGCTCCAAACGGTTAGACCGGTTAGAGATTTCAGAATAAAAAACCGGTTATTAACCGGTCCGGTTATTAACCGAACCGGTTTTTTTCCGGGTGAAAAAAAACCGGTCCGGTTAATAATCGAACCGGTTTTTTTAAAAAAACCGATTTGTGCACCTCTACGCTCTAACTAGAGGTGCACAAACCAGGTATTTTTAGGAATCGGAATCGGGCAAGCTCAACAAACGCCAAAACCGGTTCGGGTAGGAACCGGCTCCGGGTATAGTCGGGTAATTTTGACAGGGTTTTCCGGGTTTCGGGTTGGGTACGGTTCCGGGTAAAGGTGGAACTAATCCCGGCAGGTCCGGTTCCAGGTGCAGGTATGCGGAGAAACCCAATACCAAGTCAGGTACGGGTAGGAACCAGTTTCGGGTCGGGTCCGGAACATGGTATTTCAATATTTTGTGCACCTCTAAGTGGTACAGACAAAATGGTTCTGTTTGGTTCTAGTGGTCCACTATTCTACTAGCTTTGTTACTACACTACCTCAGTGTCTTGATTCCATGTGACATAAAAATGCAAACGAATATCGAGCTTATTGCATCGGAGCATCTAGTTCGACCAATTCGGTCAAGTCAAAATAATTCCACGCGTCCATGTTCAACATGCCAAACTTTACACTGTCACACCCTCAAAATCCACTAACGGAGTTTTACCGTCAGAGGGTGTGAACTAACAGGATCGGAATCATCAGTTATAATCAAACCATAAAAACGTTTAAATGAAAATAAGTGCGGAAGCGTAAAACCATAGAGAACAATGTGACGTCACGCAGGACGATTTAAAACCAATGATAACAGTTAAAAGTAAGTTTACATAGTTAAAAGTTTATCAAGCAATGCATGTTCCTAAACCGCGCGCCCGCCTCGGCTACCTGAGAATAACATACTAAAAGTGTCAACACAAGGTTGGTGAGTTCACAAGTTATATAAAAATAAATCGTTTAGCGTTTTGCGTTACAGCGTTTTGCGTTACAGCGTTTTACATTACCAGATAGTGTTATGTCAATTATATATCGATAGGTAGCTAGTCTATACAACAAGTATTACTTAGTGTTCGACACCGAAGCTGACTCGTTTATTAAGTGCCTTGTCACCAGGTCCTCCAGACCATGGTAAGTGTTAGCCAAAATTACACCCGCTCAACCTCCAGTCGAGTTTAGCGTTGGGTGGGGTTTGTCAAACCCAGTAGTACTACTCAACAGTGACTCGATATTCTAAATATTAACCGGTTCGATGTGTAGGACTTCAAATGTTTCGTTTGCCACTAGCCTTTACAAGTGATATATAATTTATAACAAAATCTTAAATGCGTTGTGGAGTATGTTATCTTCCCCAAGTGAAAAGCGTTTGAAAACAGTTTAAAGAGGGGAAAGTGAAACTCACTGTTTACGAAGAATTTCCCAAATTAAATCACCAAGATGCGCGTCACAGAAAAACTCTCTCTAGCGTTCTAAAACAACAAAGAGATTTTTCTAAGTGTCGGAATATTATCGAGTCTCTAGACCCGGCACATAATACCTATGCACATAACATGTTTCGTGTTTCGTTTGTGAATCGTGTGTGACTTTAACCAGCGTATTTGTGACACATTACATGTGTAAGCAATCATATACGTGTCATATATTCATAAAGTACCTCACTATCAATTATTCCCCGTAAGGGCATTTTGGTCAACAAATAACAATTAACTAGCCATTATTCCCCATGAGGGCAATTTGGTCAAATCATGGCAATCGATTAGCAATTATTCCCCGCAAGGGTATTTTGGTCAAAACATAACAATTATATAGCAAGTATCATGTTTCATGCATTTTTACACAACTCAGCAGCTAGTTTCACCGAGACAGAAATCCTACTAGAAAGATTGTACTATTTCACCGATCATAGCATTTCAATTAATTTACAAAAACTCATCACAGAAGCACATATGTCTTAGGTTTCCAGAACATATTTTATTATATTTTTATTCCACATAGTTTTCTCACAATCATCAAATCATTACAACAAACTCATAACAGTCAAATTCATGCGCAACATAATGTTATTTGTAATTTCCGTTAAACGAAAAATCCAATAAATGCAAGACCACTTGGGTTAGGTTCCTAACTCAATAAGTCAACTTCCAGAAGTGGAACCAACCCAATTGGTCTCGTAGTTCATGAGATATAACATTTACAACACAACCTAACAGCAGGTCCAACAGCTCAGCTTTGCACAACGTTTTTGTAAAATCATAAAAGTTAACTTCTACTTGTCCAAAAATTACAAATTTATACTTTATAGAAACTAGACTCAACCTAGTTTACTGTAGTACCAATAATCTCAACCAATTTTCACGTTTACACTTCGTTACAGTCACTTAAACATCATATACACATTCTGTCCAGAAACTGTTTGCATCCAAACTCAACATAATAACAATCTATGAACTATCATGCATTCATATAACCCACTAGACTCCATAAACACCATCCATGCACATCAATTACACATTACATACAAGATTAGGGTTTTTGTTTGAACTCAAATCAAAGACACAACAATCAACATGTTACAAGATCAATTCTACTTATCAAATCATTACTCAATCAACAACAATCATATTGATTACATGTATTCATGAAATCGGCAGCTTAGGGTTTACAATTAACCCAACAAACATCAAAATCAAGTAACAAGGATGTAAAGGATGATCAATTATACCTTCCTAGCACCTAGTTCTTCAATCAAACACTTGATTTCTTGCTTGTATGTGTGTGTATAGTGGACGGCAGCCAAGGGAGCAAGGGAGGGAGGGGCCGATCGGACTTGTGGGGTTAATAATAATGAGTTAGGGTTGATTGTTAAGGATATATTTATAAACATACAAGTTACACTCAAGTCCCTCTACTTTCAATTGTTGTTTTTCTAACTTAACTAACTAGTTTACATCTTGAGTTAATGTTCATAACCATGTTATCACGTAACACATAAGTCTAACACATAATTATCACATAATTACTGTTTTGACGTTTTTTGTTTATTCATCAATCGTTTGCGTCAACTCGTTTGCGTTTCGGTGCAAATCCCGAAAGACTACACATGTAGTAAGTGTTAAGCGTCATTTAAACCCTAGTTTAAATGTAATGAAGTGTGCGTTATAGATTTAGTGATCTTAAGTTTGAATTGACGGAGTTGAGTTAACGGAGTTAACCTGAAATTGACGATTGTCACATCATTCCCATGTTAAAGAAGTTTCGTCCCGAAAATTTGAGTCAAGTCGTGATGAGTGTCTGAAAGGATAAGAAAAAAAATTTCAGTTTGTCATATACACGGTGATGATTCCTGACACGACATAAACCTACCCGCAAAACAAACACTAGTTACTAGTTAGGGTTGTGTCCAAATGGGCTCATGCCATATATGGGCCAACCCTCATAACTCATTTAATACACGGTTCATGTCCGGGTTGGGTTCTGTCTAAAGTATAAACAATGGTTTCAACCCACGAATCTGTTATACAGTTCGTGTCCGGGCTAGATGGGTTAAACGTGTCCGGGTTAGGATTGAGCTTTTTACATGATTAACAAGCCCAACACGAATTGCCAACCCCAAACTCATGTATAGAACGGGCCGAGTTGACCAAGAACATTTTTTTGTCGATATATTTAAGTATAAGCAGTGTTTCAAATCATAAAGATTATAGTACTTGATATAATTCTGCTTTATTTTTTATTTCGTTAAAAACGACCATCATTCGGTTCAACCCATTTGGCCATTTGACTACTTTCCATATAAGCAGTTTTTTTTATTTTTTTTTACACATTTAACACATCATAGATTAAACATAACTACATAATCTGAATCAACCAGTTCAGAAGTTAACGAGTTAAAACTATCAACAGAGCATGATGAGCACGTACTAGTGTATTACCATTAACCATTCACAATATTTTGGATTTATAACCATGACTAATGATCTAATTTGGGTTAAAACAAATACTTTCATAAAAGTAATAAGTGTGTTAAACCTGATTAGTGAGTTGCTAGGTAGATGTCTCGGTACCATATTCTCAGTTATGAACAATAGGCAACATGAAAAGATCTCGGCTTGCTAGTAAGTTTCTTGCTTCTGATGGGTTCTCATGCAACAACTTTCTCAACATATCTTGTAGCGGTCCACTAGCCGTGTTTTCATTAACAACGTACGTACCAATTCCCTGTACATAATCTATGTTAACTGAAAACTTTATGATATAGATTTTAAATGTGAAAAAATTTCGGGTCGGGTCGGATATATAGCAGGCTTACACCACCTGTCAGCCGCATTTGGTGCATTTTGCTTTCGGTTAAATCGTCTAGATTAACGTGTTTGATGGCCCATTAGTAATAAAACATAACACAAATCGACCCATTTGTACATATGGGTTGAGACTTGAGACCGACAATTCTGTTATAAATGATTTCTTCTATCAATTATGCGATTTCATAAAAACAATTGTTTACACATACCTCAAGGTGCACCAAGTCATCAGAAGTTGGTTCACCCCTCAATCTGTTCTGGCTCAATTCCTGCATCAATAGGTTCCATGAGGTTTGAAAGATGATCTATTCATTAAACTTATATTTACAAATAATATTAAATGTCAAATCACATAAATCTTGTTACAATTATCAGGGTGAAGAAAATAGTAAGTGTGTAAAGCTCACCCTCATGTGAAGCTGCAAATACCTTATATAGTCTACGCAATCATCAACCACATTTGCTTTATCTCTCTGCAAAACCAACAAAATAGATTAAATGAACTGAATGTTGACTTTGACTTAAGTCAATTCATCCTTCTTGGTCTTTGATTGAACAAATAGACAAACAACAAACTATATAGCTAAAAATAAGTGTCTACTATATCAAAAAGAGCTACCGTTATCATCTAGACTATATAATTAATCATAACTGACACTAATTTAATTAAATACTAAAAGTAAAATTTTAGACAGCCCTTTTGACCAGCTCATTTTTGTACCTCATTAGAATGCGGAAGCAAATGGTTCAATGCATCTAGTGCTGTTGCAATCCTTGTTCTGCCACGCTGAAATAACAAACAAACTATATAAATAAACTGAATACAGTTATGATATGTGTAACTGTAAATGATCTTAATTTGGCATACACGATCTGTTTCATAAGCATTCCCTCTCGAGCGCGTCTTGCGTGATTCGGTTGGAATTTCTGAGGTTGATGCTGACATATTTGGTTGGTGTTGAACGACTTCAGTTGGTACTTGCTGTTAAGGATAATAAAATAGTCAATAGAATATTGATAATCAGTTAATAACATAACAGATGTATAGTTTTAGTGTGCAACCTGATAGCAAACTTTATGTTCTGTTTGTTTATAATTACTCACAGTCACAGGCATGTCATCATGTTGATTCATTGAAAGTTTTGCCTACATGCAACAATATATACCAGCATGTTAAATAATATGAACAAAATGTAACCATATAAAAAAAATTAATGAGATTGAAATCATTAATGAGATTGAAATCAAACATATGGATTTGGTTAGGTCTGATACGCATCAACATTGAGAAACGATTCCTTAGGCATAAAACTGCATCCAATATCAGTGCTTCCATATGGAATTTCTCCTTGCATATTAGAGATTTCACTTCCTAACAGATAATCAGCATAACTTGGATCCAAATTATGGAATTTTAACCATTGAGGAAGAGAATAGTTATCATGATCTTGAGAAAAGGTATGTTCAGTTACATAAGGAACATAGTTGTAATTTCCTTGTGAATTAGATGATGGCAACTGCAGATCAGAACTGTATTGAAAAATATGTTCATCCATATCATCCAGAGTAAAACTGCATTGACAGTAGTTGTAATAAAATCAATTGCACTATCAATGAAAGTAAGAAACTGTAAACTAGCATAGAGGATCCAAAATGAAGCACATCAAATTTAAAACTATGTTTGACCTATTATGTCACAGCAGAAAACACAAAAATTGCTCACAGTAACTCTTATATTTTACACTGAATAAATCATAAACTAGCAGTAATAGTGCAGTTTGTTATCAACTCCAGCAACCAAAAAAGTGGCGTAATTGTAAATACAGGGTATTTGAGTGCTATTCACAAAAAAAAATCTCTAAACACATTCTCTCAAGGCATAGGATCGATAAATACTTTATTATTGCAAATTTGCAAGAGATGGCTGACTCAAAATCTCATTACAATAATTTCCTTTTGATCACGCATCCAAAGTCTCTACCCATGTCATATATTTATAGATCTAACACCAACTAGGTGACCATAACATGCTAATCTTACTACAATTGGGAAACTAAACCAACTTGACCCAACATTCTTCCTAATACAACAATTATTCTACTAGCATACTGATGGAAATGTTCTAACATGGTTTATAGCACTCAATCGCTAAAGCAGGGTTTAAAGTGACCTCCTAACACTCAAATCATTGAAGCAGGGGTTAAAAGTTTTCAACCAATTGCACGCGGTTATGAATTGCGGTGCAAACGAGCCGAGCCGCTAGAGAGTGGATCGATAAAAGGCTTGAAACTCAAACCAGCCGAGCTTTTTCGAGCTCGAGCCAAGCCCAAGCTTCAAATAAAGCTCGTTTAGTTATCGAACCCGAGCTCGAGCTCGAGCCTTGTATGGGAAGCTCGTTTAGGCTCGTCGATCCTTGCGTAATTTTAAGTTTTACTTAGCCTCTTTAGGACTTCTATGTATTAACTTCACTCTACAGAGCCGAGCTCTGGCTCCTATAAGGTACTACATGAGCTCGAGCAGAGCTTAGGTTCTTTTAAGGTTTTCACAAAATATTCAAAAATAACAAAAAAAAAACGTGTCTAAATTAATTAATAAATAATAAACGAGTCGCATCCGAGCTTGAAAAAACAACTCACGAGCCGAACTCGAGCTCGGGCACGGATCCTCGCTTACACGCGATATAAATGCAGTATCTAAAACACATGATTACTCGTAATCAATTCAACAATGAACTACATCAAACAGCCATTGAAATCATTAAATCTATGAAATTAACATCTCACAGTATAAATTGCAGTTCTAATTGAACAGATTCAAGTATTAATCTGAGTAATCATAATTAAAAACCTAAAACACACAAATACACAAACACGTACCGATTACGATACAGAATTAGCACAATTTTGCATAAAATTGGTGAAGTGAATGATAGTTACGTATGCGTAAACACGAGCGATTAATTATATGAAGCAGGTAGAAGCTAGTAAACACTAATGTTCAGTGAGAAATTAATTAATTAATTAATTAAACTTACGTGAAATTAGGGTTTTGATCGGAACGATGGAGTCATGATATTTGTTCAGTGTGTTTTCGTACGTACATTACATATATATGTGTAACATTAATAATAATAATAATAATAATAATAATAATAATAATAATAATACCATGCGAATCACAACCTTTTTATATTTATATCGTATATTTTTCTAAACCGGCGACTTTCTTTTGTGTTTAGAGCGGTTGTGCTCTCTAAATTGAAAAGTCTCGTTGCTTCACTCTATCAAATTTTGTTGTCTAAACTGGAACAACGTTGACTTTAGAGTTTGGCTTGGACGTTCATCTGGAAAACCATACAGTCGGCTGCCACTTGACAGGGTCGTTGTGCTGGAACAAGAGCAACACTCTCTGGCGTAACACACTGTGGGACAAAAACCTGGGTGTGCTCGGGATTCAAACTGACAACCTCGCAAGGCTTAACTCAAATCTTTTATTGCTATAATCCATTAAAAGTGACATGAGTGAGAATAACAAGATCAAAATTATCTGGCGTAACATACACAGTGGGACGAAACCTGGGTGGGCTGGGGATTCGAACTAACAACCTCGCAAGTTAAATCCTTTATTGTCTTAATCCATCAAAAGTGACACAAATGAGAATTAAAATTGGGTATCCACTAAATTATCCAAACCTTCATACCACTAGGCCACAAGTTAGAAATCATATGAGTTGCTACTTGTATTGGTAGTTGCTATTCAAAAGGTCATGATGGAAAACTAATGAATACGGAATTAATATATGTTTTATCATGCATTTCGGAGTAAATTATATTGGAACACTTTCTAAAACTAATATATGTTTTATCAGGCAATTCGGAGTCTATTATGCTAACAATTTCCGTAATAAGTAAAGTTTCATATTCTTTATCTATATCATCCATTCAACTTCGTTGTCACTACAACTGTTGAAATATATACATAATTTTAATTCAATGTCAAACATATGATTCATATAATTATTCTCTAAGGGCGCGTTCGTTTCACGGAATGGAATGGAATTGGAATTGGAATTGGAATTTGCATAAGAATTGGAATTTAAACATTCCCATAGGAATGGAATTTGCTGGAATTCCCAATTCCATCTAACGTGTTTGGTTGGCCAATAAGTCGAAGGCAATCACTTTGCATTGTCTGTTTACATGATGATGGAATGATGGTCCGCTGTTGAGATCGTGACAGGAGTTATGTTGTTGGGCATGAAGTCGGAAGTAGTCGAGACCAAGGAGTTGATTTCTTCTTCCTAAATTCTCTCTTCCCCAACATAGTTTCTAATCTTATATGTTATTCTTACGGTTTCATCTCACTTGTCTTTAAATCTTATAATAATTTGTATGATTTTGGTTTTAGTTTGACTATTGAAAGTAAAGGAAACGTTTGATTACCTGTTTCTAACAATAACACTGGGCCACTCCACACAAAAGACCTCGAGAGGCATTAATGTTATACGGGTGACACAAACACGAGCCGCTTAAATTTTACTATATGTGTCAAATGGATTGACGTGTAAAAGGGTTCGACATGTATTCGGATAGGGTTAGAAATTGCCACACGCATTGACAGTTTTAGAGGTGGCAAACGAACCTGTTAATCGAACTGACCCGAAAATCGGACTGAAAACAAACCGGTTTGAAATTATGTAGAAACCGGTTTGAAACTGACTGAAACCGTAGGTTCGGAACCGGTTTGTAATTCTCTCCACCGAAACCAGTTCCAAACCAGTTAACCGAACCAAAACCTGCCAAAAGCCAGTCAAAACCTGAACCGAAACTGGTTATAACCTTGTCAAAAACTGCTTCAACCCGAACTGAAATCAATCATATACCGGTTTTGATTCTTTTTAACAAAAACCAAACCGGTTCAAACTAAAGTGGTTTTGGTTTTTAAACCGGTTTATGCACGTCTACACAGCTTGATACAATGTGAATTAATTGGATGAAAACTCACGTGTAACGTCAACTTGAAAAAAAATATATGTATATATATCCACGTTATTTATGAGCTGTATCATACACCTTATCAATAGTTGAAAAAGAAATTAGTTTTATATTCCATGTTCTATACTTTCTGACCAATTATATAAATATTTAATGAAGTCAAATACCGTTAAGTTAATCTTTTACTTTGAAACATTCAAAGTACACTAGCACACGATAGTTCGAAAAGGAGTTGCATCTGTGGCCCCTTTTGACGTGTGCTTCAGCATAACAAATGTGCTAAGCACACGTGTGGGGCCCTCAGTTCCATCCATTGAGTTAGTTCTTCAGAACGAGAACACCGTATGGATGATAACAGGATCAAACTCTATGGTACAAGTGAATGATAACGTATTATGTCTTGCGTTCGTTAACGGAGGATCAAATCCAAGGACGTCGGTGGTGATCGGAGGGTATCAGCTAGAGAACAATCTTCTTCAATTCGATATTGCTACTTCAACCCTAGGGTTCAGCTCAACTCTCTTGGGTAGACGAACTACTTGCTCAAACTTTAACTTTACAGTTAATGCCTAAACATGATTATTATGTTGCAAACACACAAAATAATATTGTTGTATGAATAAAATGTGTGATACCAATAAAATTATTTTAATATTAAATATTATAAGTATTAATCTCATTGTTTACCGACAAATCCTTGCTCCTTGATGTTGTTGCAAGTGTACAAATCTTGTCAATGATTTGATAATAAGATCATTAATGTCTTTGAATTATTTGTTATTTGAAAGGGATTTGAAAATGATGTGTGCTAGGTGAAAGAATGTGTTTATGCATATATGGGTAAAAATACTAACTTTATATGATGGAAACATGAAAATCTTTATTGTCTTGAGTTATTAAATCAAACATGAAAATCTCTACGACTCAAATATGTTCTTTTTTATTATTTAATATTTAATATTTAGTATTTAGCATAATGTATTTTGTCAATGGTCCAAATCAGGATTTTTTTTGTTAGATAATATTAATACATCATAGCAATAATCAATATGATAGAAAACCAATAGTCTATATAGATCACCATCATCATCCTCAAAAACAAAAATAATAATAATAAATATATTTTGTCATTCATTTGGAATACATAAAAATACAAACATCATTATATACTGTTTTTCTTAACAGTCATATAGCCTAAACATGATTAATGTGTTGTAAACAAAGAAGCTTATATTAAATTTTACATGTAATGATAATTAATCTTGTGACTTAAAAAGATAATAGTTCCAACACATGATGCAAATTGCAAGTGATGAGAGATAAAATCATAAAAATTGTGTCAAGAAAAGATATTAGTGATTTGTTTATAAATTTTGAATTTGTTGTCACTAGAAAGGGATTTGAAAATGACTTGTGCTATGTGAATTAAAGGACTTGTATATGCACAAATGTTAAGAAGGATAATATTGTAATTTTATTTTACATTATAGAAAGAGTGTTATAAAGGTCTATCATGATCATGTAACATAAATAACTGTTAGCATTATCATGTGTGTGGAACATGTGAGACGTGACACAAATCTAGCGTGAGAGTAAGTATTAAGTTTATCCTATATACAGAATTTATGATAAGTATTGTAACAACGGTCAATGTCTTTTTCCCAACATGTCATGATAAGTAAATACATATTCAAACATAAAAATCGTTACGCAGATCCTAGGCGGCCGACTAAGGATTTGGGTGTACTCTGAGTACTCGTGGAGTACTTGGACACGCGATAAATATAAAGAAAATTAATTTTTGGATATTATATGTACGTCAAATATCGTCAAATATCATGTCAAATATTATAAGTTTACTAATATATATAACAAAATAGGTGAATATTAATATAAATAAGTTAAATATATTTTAAATACTACATTATTCTAAAAATTGCTAAAAACTAATTAAAAAAATTATATTTGTTCTTTTAATATTATAAAAATATGAATTGTTACTTATTTTTTAAATCAAAATCGGTTTAAAATAATCGACTAGATCTGATTCCGACTGAGATTGATCAATCTGTAATGATTACTTTTACAAAGCTTATTCAAACACGTGTCCTTTTATGAGATTTAAATATATGTTTAGTTTGTATTTATCTAAATAGTCGTTTGTCTACCTTCTGAATCAACTTTTTCAAAAAGGAAATTAGGATATGATAGTGATATAAAAGCAATCATCTATATGTTGCAAAGTCAGTGTAACATAATAGTATGTCATTAATATCCTGATATAGTTTAAAAAAAATATTATAAGATTATACGAGACGTATAGACCCATATATAGTTTATACGAGGCGTATAGAAAATGTGGAGTGTCCCTAGAAAACCCCTTAATAATATATCATTTAATAGTTGTTCATTGAGAAATAGATAGATATATAAACAGATTTTAAATGAAATTGTTTTGGACGATCTAAAATAACACAAATTGTAATTCTACATCTTCGAGCGTCAACAACACTAGAACTTCACAAACAGTCACATTCGATTACAAACTTTTCTCAAAAACTCTAATTTTCTTTAACACCAAACCTTCATGAATCCCATTAAAAATAATATTATTATTGTGTGTGTGTGTGTGTATATATATATATAATGTATATATGTGTATGTGAGAGAGGGGATCCACCACTCCATCCGCGGACTGGTCCTTCCCCACAACCCTCCGTCCACGGGCCTGCTCCCACAACGCCAACCACCTTTCTCCCTCCATATGTCTGTTCCACAAACGACATCCGTCTAGAAGCGTTGTGGTTGCTCTTAGTTAAACTATAGGAAAAAGAATAATAAAAATGAAGATATGTAGATTTGTAAATGCTCCAACTTATGATTTAATGTGTACTTGTGATCAATTTAAGTATTTCGAATTAGTGAATAACTAGTTAAGCGTTATGAGGCATGTGACGTGACAATGTTCGTGGGCAAACCCATTGAAGATGCTCTAAACCAATTATAACAAACTGTAGACTAGTATTGTAAATGTTAAATAATCACGCAACTTATCACGCTAATTCCGTAACCTACAGAAGCTTAAAAGTTAAAAGGTTAAGGGTTTAAAACCATTGTTTTAGTTCTAAGCCCTCTATGGTCCCCCCCCCCCCCCCACACACACACGTGAAAACTATAATCTACACTGGAAGTGCACAAAATATACGGTTCCTACCCGTATCCGACCCGCATGTACTACCTGATATTGTGTTTCTCCCTGGACATGTACCCGGAACCAGACTCGCCGGAACCGGTTACACCCAATGGCGAAGCCACATACAACTCACCGGTTCGGCCGAACCTGGTCCATTTTCGGTTTTATATATAACCTATAGGTACGATTAACGAGCAAACCCAGTGTCACAAAATCTCCACAAACATTTCACCGTTTGCCGGTGAAAAACAAAAACTTGAATTTTAGAGAGAACTTTGTCGTTTTCTTCAGCTAGCATGTTGTCTTTTGTGATATTTTGAGTACATGTCATATAATTTTAGAGCATCCATGTAATTTTTTTATTTGATATGACTGTGTCTTTTATTTTAATGGTGACGATGCATTTTTGTTATAGTAGTGAATAGTAGAGGTGTACAAAACCGGTTTTAAACTCAAACCGAACCGGTTTGGTCAACGGCTAGTCAAAACCGGTTTGACTCAAATCGGTTCGGTTTATAAACCGGTTTCGAAGCAATATAGGCCGACCTGGTCACACCATTTCGGTCCGGTTTATAAACCGGTTTCACCGGTTTTAAACCTGTTTAACCGGTTTTTCTCAAACCGGTTCGGTTTTAAAACCGGTTTGATATATTTGAAGGGGAACCGGTCCTGAAATTGACGGTTTGGGTCGGTTTGGAAACCGGTTTGGGTGAAACCGGCTTTAAACCCAAACCGGATCGGTTCGGTTTGCCTAAAACTGGTCCCAAACCGGTTTTTTTTGTACACCTCTACCTAGTAGTGATATTGCGTTTTATTTATTTGACTAAATGACCGACCCGACCCATCCGGCCCCAAAAACTTTGACATTGGAAAAAAATCAAAGACCAAATAATCCCTAACCCATAGAAAAAAAATTCTGGCTCCGCCACTGGACTTCCACCATTACCGGTCAAAACCCAACCCTAACCAAAACCCAGTAAACCAGGTCAAATACTCGACTATATCCAGATTCGGTTCCTACCTAACCCGGTTTTAACTTTTGTTGACCAAACCAGTTTGTACACCTCTAATCTACACACATGAAGAAGGCATGTTATATCTCTAATAATATAACATCTACTTCCATTCAATTCTATTTTTATATCAAATAACAACTGGTGCATAATTCATTGCAATTTGTGTCCAAAATCCAAATCCAATACCAGAAAAATAAAACTGACAAAAAAATCCAACCGTCTATAAAAAAAACTATAACATCTTCTAAAGTCTAAACCATAAAACTTATGCCTATCCGAAAAAAAGAATCAATAAATCAGTATAACAATGCTACAATACACGGGTGCCCAGAGCTCCACCCGAGTGTACACAACCACCGCCTCCTTGTATTATATTGTTACATGTATGATTTGATGAAAAAAGAATCCTTATTGTCTGCGTCTCCCATTCCTCTCAAAGGCTTTTGTATCCATGCTTATTCTGTCGGCATACATAGGAAGACGAACGATATCATTGATCTCGTCTAATACTACTTCTTCTGTGATATTATCCTTGATACTCCTGATAACCTACATCATTAAAATGAAAAGATAATTACAAATAAAGTATGATATAATTTCAAAGAGTGAACTGCGGTTTTCGTCCCTGTAGTTTGTCCAAATCTGCGGTTTTAGTCCATTAGTTTCAAATTTGCGATTTTCGTCCCTGTGGTTTCATTTCACTTGCAATTAAACCTGAATACATTAACCCAGTTAAGCAGGTCGTTAAACACATCAGCGTGCCCCTCACGTGAGGGGCTTGCGAATTAGGACTGGGGTTTATTTGGGGAAAAAAGGACAAACTTGCCTTCACGTGAGGGGCACGATGATGAGTTTAACAACCAGACTTAACGGAGTTTATGAATTCAGGTTTAACTGCAAGTGAAATGAAACCACATGGACGAAAATCGCAAATTTGAAACTATTGGACTAAAACCGCAGATTTGGACAAACCACAGTTTACTCAATTACAAATAAAGTATGATATAAATAACAATATAATATTTTTAACGAAACGTTTTAGGATGTTAAGATGCACGAAATAAAAACGAACTTTACAGATTTCCAGAGTTAGCAATTAGTAATAAATAATGCATAGAATAAAAACTTAAATGCTCCTCATAACGAACTTTACTTTTATGTATTTTGAGCCGAATTTAAGGTGAGTTCTAAAAACAGGAAAAAGCGTTTTCTATTTTGTAATTTGCTTTTAAACAAATTTTGACCCGTTTTGACACTTGTTGCCACTTGTCAACAGACCAAATTTTACGCTTGTAAGTGTTTTTTTAGGATGTTTACAGAGAAAAAGTATACCTTTTTGAAGGTTATGAACTCATTTGGTGTTGATTTGTCGGGTCGCATTCGCATATAGACCCAAGCATCTTCCTCAGAATCCCATGAGCATTCTATTATCTTTCCTGATAATGAATATACATCTACTGATGGATCTGAAATATAATACTCGAGTCATCACAATAATGCAGTTCCAGCTAATTTTCATATTTAATGAACAAAATCAGATAAATTAATAATAATCTCACCTCTAAAAACAACCCGACTTCTATCCATCGTCTTCTTTCTCCCACGCTCGTTTACAAAAAGCATAGGACGATTATCATTTCCCACCTGTCAAGATATACGCTTTCTCAGATAAAATAAATAAATATAAAACTCAAAATAAAGAACATAAACACATCTTTTTACAACCTCCAAGAGAAAATCAACCGAATTCATTTCAGGATACTTCCACTTCAAAAGACCTTCATGTGTGTGAGGCACGTATGGATCATCCCAACCCTAGTAGTATGAAAAACCATTAGTTAATAATCATTGAACATTGAACAAGTAATCAATTGATAATCACCTGGAAAATGAGACCGTCTGATGCATGGGAAAGTTTAGGAATGAACACCTTAAGAAGCTTAGATACCGCAGAAAGTATGTAGAAGTCTTTTCTTCTCACCTAAATGAATCTTTAATTGTTAAAAAACGAATCATAAACATACAACGTATATTAATATCAAGATCTAATTACGCACCCTAAATAGTTCCAAATCATATCTGTAATACGGGTTTCTACTTTTGCCCAAACGCTCTCGCTCGATATTCCTAGGTTTAATAACATCATTCTCGAGTATCTTCCACCTGTCACTAAAAGGGTGCTGAAACGACATTGAAAATTCAAATTTCAGCTTTTTGTATCATTACACAACTAAGTCAATAAGTCAAAGCGTATAAATGGAAAGAGAAAAAGGGATTTACATCTACGAGTGATCTTTTGTTGATTGCTATAAGATCGTAAATGAGATATCTCCTTTCCTGCGTATGTGTTGTTGGATCAGTATCAACTACCATTTCTCCATCAAGTAAAGTATAGTTATGAGTGTTTCCAGCTGCGCCCTAACAAAAAAACACGTCAGACAATACTATAGATACAAACATGTCAGATTTTAATGATTTCCTATATTAAGGGCACACTACCTCATTAATGTTTCCGCATGGAAACCGCAACTGAACACTTCGGAAATTAAAATTTCTATCGATTAAATAACACCCATTCCAAGTTATTAACATCATGTATCGTGTCCCGTCAGCTTTCCATGTGGCATAATAGTACCGCTGTTTCAAAACTTGTAAGTTGTCCCTGAATTATAACAATTAACAGCATAAGAACCTTAAAGTATAACATTAATGATTAAACTGCATTTTTGCATGCTTTAAAATTTGAATATTAAACTGCACCTGCTAAGAGAAACAGGGTGTGATCCTGGAAACCGAGGCTTTCCTCGTCCCTAAAAAAAAGAAAAAAAAGCTAATATCTTTATCTTTTCTTACTATATTATGTTCTTTCATATTTGGTATTATGCACAAACATCCACTTTATTATTAATAGCGTGATTTAAAAGATTGATTACAGAATTAAAGTTTGTTAAGTAACCGAAAAAACTTACCCGACCACTCAATTTAAGAACTTGATAACAAAATTGCCTCATTGGCTCTATCTGATTAGACGGCACGGGATCTCCCAATACATCATCACTGGTCATCCGGCTAGGTTGCACATCATTTACCTGCAAACCCTTAAAATTCAGGTTATGTATATCTCAGACAGAACAAACGCGTACACGAAAACGGTCAAACAAGTCAAAAGTCACCAAAAGTGTGTTTTAACTTTTAACCTCCAAAAATGTTATTAGGATTACCTACCTGCAAACCGGCAGTTGTATCATCATCGTCCCGATCAGGTGACCTCTTCCATTCAGGGGTTTGTGGGCAAACAAAATCTTTAGGAATTTGATCACCAAAAAGATTGTATAAATCATTAATATAATCTTGCTTGTAGATCCCTGGAGGACGTGCTTCAGCAAAAATTTCTACCGCCTGTACAAGTCCGAAACACACATAAATTCAATTTATATTTGGTCGAAGAGTCAGACCACATCAAAAGATTTCTTTGACTAGTCAAACATACCTCCGTGACAGAAAATGATTCTGACCGAATAAGATAGTTAGCAATCATATAGCCAGTCCGGTTATGACCATGTGTACAATGGACAAGAACATACTTATTTGATTGACCATATTGAGCGCTGAATTGAGTAACCTAATAAAATAAAAAAGCAAACTTTAGTAACATCCCGTTTTCATTATACCAAAACTAACACAAGCCTACCTCTTGAATAAACTTTTCTACAGACTCGTAATCAGGCACTGCATCTCTTCCTGCACATCTAATCTGCATTTAGAGAAGTAAAATAAAATAAATTTAATTGACTTAATCGACATTTATGACAAA
Organism: Bidens hawaiensis; assembly: GCF_021521415.1. Lineage (NCBI taxonomy): Eukaryota > Viridiplantae > Streptophyta > Magnoliopsida > Asterales > Asteraceae > Bidens > Bidens hawaiensis. The sequence goes on from NW_027494050.1 coordinate 154,346, forward strand.
AACGAAAAAGGTAGTTATTTGATGATCTAACCTTGACATATTTAATACCTTCTCTGGTCCAATCTGACTCGCAATAGTACCGATTAGTATTTGTTAGATCTATTACTAACCCTATCTGGAAAAGGATAACATAATCATATTATTAGAATAACTAAAGACCAAAAAGGGCAAAATGGTAATTCCACTGTTCTAGGAAATTGACAGAAAACGCGAAATGTGGAATATTTACTTCTCTTTGTAAACTTCTTTGCTGTTGAATTGCTTGTTGAGGAGTATATCTTTTATTAAAGGGAATCTTGTCGTCAAAAGATTCACCAAGAGGGACTTTTGAGGGGATAATAAAATCTAGTGTGTCTCCAAATGGCTGGCAATCCAACCAACCTATAGGGCAGAACCATAATATTAAGTTTGAATTCAATAAAAGAAAATTGTTGTATTTGAGAATGCATATGCCTACCTGGTGGAAGGCTATTTCGGTCAAAGGATCCATTGTTATTATTCTGAACTCCGTTACTACTCTTAGATGGCTCAGACATATGCATGGGGTCCACATCCGCGTATCTTCTCTTGGATCCCCTATTTCCTCTTTCCTGTTGTTACATTTATACAAAACATGATTCAGCCACTAAACGCTATATATGTCCACACACAAATAGCGAGCATACGCAAATAACAAGCATTTTAAAATGTCCTGTACGAATATGCATATTTAAAGTAAAAAGATTAAAGATTAATACTTGTTCCATGGTCTCAAAGCTCGTCGCTCTCTCTCTTCCGTATAATTGATATTTCACAGCATCCCCACGCATCGAGTCATCTTCTTCAGGTAAAGGCGGCGCATTCAAGTCCATGAATTAAATCCCCACATTAACAAATTGATTGATGATATCTAGATCCAACTACTCAGAAGAAGCTGCAACTTAAAACACCAAAAACTCAATCATGATAATTTGTAACCGCTAAGACAGAGTTAATGCAAAACTATGTTGACTACATGAAACTATAAACACTCAGTTATTACAGCAAGTTGGAATGAAGGCTATTTGCTAAAATGACAAAGTATAACACAGTATAACATAGCATCACATTTAATTCGTTCCATTGTATTATCATTTAGTATCCTTCACAATTTGATCCAAAAGACACCTTTATTCACAATCCAAGTACGGGGCTAAAAACATGTCATTAACAAACACAGACGAACAAAAACAAACTTAAACGAACGCAAATGAGCGTAATTGACGAAAACATAACCAAGTATATATGTATACACACACACATAGATATAATTCAAACAAGCCCTTTTTATGTTCATATATTCATATAAATATAACCATGGTTGTAAAAATCCCGACTAGGCACTGATTAATCCCAATGAATTCTGATTATTAATCGTAGTCCTCACACACCGCCCGACTAGCGGCTGGCGATTACTACAACCAAGGTTGTAGTAGTCGCTAGTCATTAGTCGGTCGGTGGGGTGGGGACTAGCCATTAATCGGGATTAGTCAGGATTAATCAGATCCGACTTTTATGTATAATTTAAAGTTTTATATAAATAGACACACATTTTTATATGTAATTTTCAGTTTTATATATACACACAACACATTTTGAGCCAGAAATTGGCTGGAATCTTGCTGGAAACCGCTTATTTTTGCCAAAAACTGCAGATTTTAGCCAGAACCTCGGCAGAAAACACCGACTAGGTCCGATTAATCACGATTTTGGCTGAATTTGACCATTGACTGACTAATTGGCCGATTTGCCCAAAATTAACCAGTGAGGTGGGAATTAGCGATTAATCGACACCTAGTCAGGATATGTTTACAACCATGACTACAACAATGAATATAACTATTTACGCATTTATTAAAATTTAAACGAACGAACGTAAATAAACAAACACAAATAGAAAAAAAAACATAAACGAACATTCAGGAACACAAAAGACCAAACAAAACGTTTGTTCGTGTTTGTTCAATTAATCAAATTAACAAAAAAAAAAATTCTGTTCATCGGTTCATCCATCCGAACAGTTGATGAAAAATCGGTTCAATTTAAACGAACAAACGTAAATAAACAAACACAAGTGAAAAAATATATATAAACGGAAGTTCATGAACACAAACGACCGAACAAAACACGTGTTCGTGTCCGTTCAATTAATCAAATGAACAAAAAAAAATCTGTTCATTCATCTGAACAGTTGACGAAAAATCGGTTAAATTTAAACGAACGTAAATAAACAAACACATGAAAAAAAAACATAAACGGACGTTCATGAACACAAACGAACGAACAAAACACGTGCTCGTGTTCGTTTGACCAATCAAACGAATAAAAAAATCTGTTCATCCATCCAAACAGTTGACGTAAAATCAGTTAAATTTAAATAAACAAACACAAATGCAAAAAAAAACATAAACGGACGTTCACGGACACAAACGAACAAACAAAGCGCGTGCTCATGTTCGATCGACCAATCAAAATCAAATGACATAAAAAAGAATCTGTTCATCCATCCGAACAGTTGACGCAAAATCGGTTAAATTCATATAAGCAAAAAATAAACACACTAACCCAAATCCAAATCAAAATCAACTAAACATCAACTTCCATCAAACTGTTAACAACTTCACACTTACAATCAATTACATCAATTATACGTACGAAGTACGATCACACACACATCAATTGCTCAGTTCCAAACTAACAATTAAAACGAAGTTGAATTGATATTAACACAAAATTAACTTAATATAAAAATTGCAACAACAATTGGAATGTATCAATGCAATTGAAGGATTAGATCGATCAAATAAGCAATGAAATGGATCGAATTGCAGAATCGCACCGCGAATTTGGGTTTTGGAATCGGAATTTGACGAATGTTTTTTTTAGGGTTTTTGCCCGCCAGGCGACTGGTAATAATAATATTAACATTAATAGGTGGGCGAAGAGGGTACAAAACAAACGGGCAATTGAAAACCGCCTGAAGATGTGTTAAACGTCGTCGTTTCCCCATTTTTAGTAAAATATTAACATTTAATAACATACTTTATTATTATTATTATTACTATTTATTATTATATTAATTATTATTATTTATTATTATTATTATATAAACCTAGTAAGACTATGCGTTGTGGTCAAGCGAGCACCGGCTTCAGCGAGTGGCGCGAGCCAGGTGGCCACGAACACCACAACACCCTCGCCGCGAGCGGGTGCCGCGACCCTGGGCGAGTGTGGTTGCTTGGGCTTACGGAAGAAGATTGTGGGTTGGCTCGCGAATGGATGAATTCAGTGGGCGCGAATGACGACAGGGTGAATTCACTGGTGGCGTGATTGACAAGGGTTGAAGGGTAGGGTTCAGTCAGCGTCACGTAGCACAATATGATTTGATGAATTCACATGTTGAGTTTAGCGACAAAACACAACTTAAGGTTTTATATAAGGTGTTATTCCTTTATTGGTTATGGTTAGACCATGTGTTATGGTGATTCTGAAGGAGTGTCATTCTTGTATACGTAAGCATCACTAGGCACTAAACTGTTATAGAATAGAGCGATAAGCCGCTAAGGGAAATTGCCCATTTAAGCGCTAACTGGGTAACGACGTTAAGGGCAGGGGGTGCGAGGCCAACTCAGTTTTAAACTAAAGAAATCATTTTTTCGTAATTTATAAAATAAATGATAATTTGAGTGTTTGTTAGATAACAACCCCCCCCCCCCCCCCCCACACACACACACACACAGACAAGTTTTATGGGTTAGTTACTTAATGATAATTGGGGTTCTGGTTAGTTAAAGCTTATTCTCTAAGAAGTTTGATGAGTTATTTAGTAAATGTCTAACGATCTATGTGGCAATGACGTGACAACACTTTTGGTTAACTAACCATGCTCCATAACACATAGTCTTGAAGATCGATATCATTAGTTGGTTGATGATTATACTGATTTTCAAGTGGTCTTATAGTCGTGTGTGTAAGATGTTGATTATATGCATGAATTAGCGTGGGCATGTATGAATAGAAGTTAATGATATTTGGTCGAATAATATCCAAAGCGTATCTAATTTTCATCCATCAAGTGATTACGCATTTAAGTCGAGGAGATCTTGCATTTTATAATCTCGGCATTGAATTAGATATTTTAGGTTTAAGCTCGAGTTAAATTTTGTCTCTTATAAACATATTTTGTTAACCTAAATGTAGTGTATCATGTATGTAATCCTTCGTATGATATTTAACTTAAAACAAAAATCTTTATAGAAGTCTTTAAAAACTCAAATCGAAGTAGCCCAAACTCGTCTATCTTGGGTTTGTCTCAGTCTGGAATTATTAATTTGAAGATAAAAAAATATCCATTCTTCCTAAGATTAATTATAATTTTAGACTAATAAACAGTAGTTTGAATTTTGAAAGATAAAATATTAAATAAACAAATTAGAACCCCAAATAATAATAAATATCTACAATTAAATGTGCGTTTTCTTCGACCCAGTTTTCCATGATCCATCGTCTTCCCCATTTCCTCATTCTCTCTGGATGGTGTTACTGGATCAAGTTTCCTCATTTTTCATGTTTTTCTTCCTGCAAATAGGTGAAATTCGGTAAATGCTTCCCACCCGCATGCTCTTAAATTAAAATGATATAAAGTATCATACTTTTCCAAATCATTATATTATATATAGATCAACGGAGTCGGAATTATAATTTTCAGGCGTCTATTTGCTGTTAAAAGGATAAATAAAAAGGATAATATTATTGCCCATTTTCTCAAACATGAGTTATTTAATTAGATGAAATTAATACCATAGATACAACACAACACAACACAACACAACACAACACAAAACACCATTTGAACCATAACATATTAATTCCAACACTACATATGCAAAACAATGATCCTTGCTAGCTAAGTTTAGCACACAACAAGGATTAATAATAATAAGCCCACAAGCGTACAAGGAAGAGAAGGCGTGTTGTAATTCCTTACTACACCACCACCAGCTGGAAAACCACTACCAACTGGATAACCAGCACCACCATCATAACCACCAAAACCACCATCTCTGCCTCCACCAAAACCACCACCTCTGCCTCCACCACCACCTCCGCCTTCACCACCACCTCCTTCTCCCGGCCTTTCGACGACAGCGGATGCATGAAGATCGTTGTTAACCATGCAAATCATAATAAACATAAACACGATGATGATCATCTTCTTCTTCATCTTGATCTATGTTGGATACTTGGATCATGTAAGTCTAGCTAGCTATATAATTAAGTAACAAAATGTAACGATTCCGACGAAACCCGGTATACCCTAACCAGTAGACGATAGTTACGTCATATTTAATGTCGGGTACATGAATTACCATAGTAATTATACGAGAATACATGGTTCACTGTATTGATCGTACGTGAATATATAATTCATCGTATTGAATATGCGATTAATCGATCGATAGTTATTGAAACCCGAATGAATCGAGGGTTCAATTATAGACGAGATATATGATATTTAGTAATGTTTACGAAGTATTAAAGCTTCGGGATAAGTGAATTAAAGCACAGAAAAATAATTTCGATTTAATGGTACGTCGGTACATTAAACGAAACCTTTAATACCAAACCGAGCAAGAGACAATCGATCAAGCCGAAAAAGATGTGCAATTATTAATAACATGGTATTTTAAGTTAATGGAAGTCATGGTTTAAGTTTTTAAAGTGGTTTTATATAAATTTCATTTTTAGCCGAAAAACGACCGTTTTAGCCTCGTTTTAAGCCAAATTAAACATTTAACCGAAAAACGAACTGAACCGGATTATCCAAAACATTATCCAGATATCCGAAATCCAAACATGTGGCTAAAAATGAAGAGGTGGGTCCCACCCCACCCCCTCACTACTTCCGATCGGACTCCCTCTTACACCCCATTCATCCTCATTTTTTTTTTTTACAACCAATTCCACAAGATCATCAATTCTCTCAATAATTTCATCAAAAAACCGAGAGTTCTAGCAAGAAAAACAAGGTAATGATCGAGTTATTCACGTGTTCATCTTCGTTTCTTGAGTTTGTTTGCAAGAAAATGAGGTTTCAAAGATGAAAACCGATTCTTGCATGATCAAGTGATGTATACGGGTTATACAAGGGATCTTGGTCCAAGAAAGGAGTTAAACGAATCAAAAACGAATTTTTACGGTTAAATCTTTGTTTTGGAATCATAACCGAAACCATGAAAGAAATGGCTTGATCGTGAGTGTAACTTGTTTGGTATTGTGGTCTGTTATTTGTAGGCTCTGTGTTTAGTGGTTGATAAGGCGGAAAGAAGAGTCTGTAGCTTGTAGTGGCGGAAAACGAAAGGTATATTCGGTTTATGTTCGGTGTATGTGTTTTGGGACAGATTGTTGATGGTTTAGAGTTAGGTCATGAAATTTTACAGGGATGTTCTACACATGAAAATAAGAGTTCTGTGAATTTTTGGTAATTTTTGGATAAAGGATGAATATTTGGTGAATTTAATGCTCGGTTTTGGCTAAAAATGGTGAAAAATAGTTAAATATCATAAAAAATTCTGGAAAATTGCAGATAAGCTTTTTATATCATGTATAAGTCACACACAAAATTTGAGGTCAGTTGGAGAAGTCTAAGTAGGCTTTTCGGTTAAACGAGTTATAGGGTTTTCTAGCTCGGTTTTAGTGAAAATGGCATGTAAAAGAAGATTTTGGTTCTGGAAAAATTACAGGGGACTATGTGGATGGCAGGGGACATCCAGGAGAAATTTGGGATTTTTCTAAGGTCGTTTGGTGTTTACGACATATTTAGTGTTTAAATGGTGTTTAAAAATAGATAAATAAATTTTAAATATAAGAATTAATTCTGGAAATACTTTTATAAAATTCCCCACTGTTAAAAAGTGATTTTTTCAAAATTTCAAGATCCGAGATTAAACGGATAATTATTTGTGCTAATTATCAAACTTTTAAAGTTAAAACGCGTAAACCGGTGAAGTTCGCTTAAGCGAGCTGACTGGTGTATAAAAACCCTAAAAATGAACTATTTTCATATAATTGAGTTAAACAAGTAAAAATAAATCATCCGAACATAATTCGGATGATTTGAGTAATTTTAACCTATTTTAACAGTTTCCGGTACGCCAAAGACGGAAACGAGTCCCGCGGCCAATCGGGACGTCTAAACCGAGCTCTAATTTCACATCTTTAATTAAATTATCAGTCAACCACTACTCTCGGGTCGTGTGTGACCAAACTCATTTTTGAAACATAAAAACGGGTAACCGTGCTAGGCACGCAAAACGGGGAAAACAAGCTATTAGAAAATTTGACTGTTGAACTCTAAACGACATCACAATCTGAGTCCGGAGAAGTGTTTTCTGGGTTAACCCTGCCCCAGAACGGGTACAGTGCTGGGTTAACAGTGTCCCCAGATGTACCGGTTAACTTGGTTAAAGTTATATTAATAATGAGTGTATAGTAACGATCGTATGGATCATGTTACAGATTGGACGTGTTAACTGATAATGATTGTTGTTACCTGCTTGCATGTGCTAAGGTGAGTTTCACGAGCCCCTTTTTCTGAACTGTTTTCGAATATTTTTACGGGGCGGAAGCATGTTTTTACTGAAATGTTTAAATACATACTGAACGCATGGACTTGCGTGGATTTATATATATTTTATTGTACGGGAATCGTACGGAAATGTACTAAGATGGTAATTGTCTGAGTTGCTAACATTCTAAGGCCCCAGAACACGAGTGATTAACTGAAAGCCGGTAGAGTGTGGATAGTACTATTGGTTTGACAAACACAACTGGTCCGGCATGGATTTGCTGATGTTTCCCAGCCAGTTGCACATGTCTATTTTGTTGTTATTTATTTTGCTATGTAATGTTAGACATAGCGGTTTGGGGCAGTTCCGTGGGCGGGGGATATGCCACGGGCCCGTGGGCGGGGGGTATGCCACGGGGGTTGTGTGTGATAGTCAGAGGTTTCACTTGTGGGCTCAACATAATTACATCGTAATTTTGGGTTAACATTGCCCCCAGAATGAGTACAGTACTGGGTTAACAGTGTCCCCAGATAATATTATATTTTGATATGGATTTATCATGGTTTACTCAAATTGTGAAACTCACCAACTATTCGTAGTTGACCCGTTTTCTCACATGCTTTTCAGGTACAATTAAGATGAAGTGATTGCTTACGTGCTAAGTGCTTGATGTGTGTAAGATTTGCGTGCAGGATATTAGGATACATTATAACAAATAGAATTGTGTATCGTATTGTATGATGTGTGTATCACCTAGACGGTAATGAAATACAAGATAATGTAATTTGAAGTATATTAATGTATTCAGTTTTCTTTATAAACAATGTGGTTGATATCAGAGATGTCTGTTTCATCCCGTTTACGTTTCCGCTGCGGTTACGGGGTGTTACATAAAAGAAATTAATAATTACAAAACGACACCTTATCCATGACAAGTTTTAGGAATCACACGATTATAAAAAGTGTATGGCTATGCTTGATTTATAAGAATTAAAACAAGACTTACTGTACGTGATAGAATGTCAAGTAGATATATAGCTATTTCCTAATTCCTACTAAGTCTTAATTACTATCAAACATTTTAAATCAGAAATAAATTATTCCATTACATGGACCGTTTTCTAATTTTATTACTCGCGACTATTTCCAATAGTCAAACCAATTAACAAACGTCTTGTGGTAAAATTATGAAAGTGATGTCTTGAATCGAAGACCTCGTGTTTGAAACTAAAAATGTTTTTCTAACTCTTAAGTGATAATTGTGTTTGATTCCTTAATTTAACATATATAAATATCCTTTCTTTTTAACCATTAAACCAAAATATATTCATCTTTTACAATTAATAGACTCGACCATTAATATTTTTAGAATTTCTATTATTTCAATATTTTTAAATTAATTTTGACGTCATCCAGTTCAACACTTCAACGTCCGGTCCGAATTGTGATTCGGTAAGGCGTTTGGTTCAATATGTCCGGTCTTAGTATGAAAACATTGACTGTTATGTATCTCACAAAACCCGCTTATAACTAATATTTTTATTTGTATAGTTTTTAAGTTTTTATAAGTTGACTATAAAATATTTACTCAAACTTCATTACATCTATAGTTCGAAAGAAATGTATGTTATTATAAGTTATTTATCTCATTTTGTCATATACAAAATTCCTCTCAAAGCAAACAATAATTATTCGATTACGTATTGTATGTTTACCACATGTCAATGAAGCATCCGAGAACAGTCCCATGCTTAATGAGATCGACGTACCCAACAATGATTATGTTATTAAGGTTCGAGTCACAATACTTTCAGTCTGTTTAGGATCGTAGGTTTCCCATAGACGACTTCTTCATTGAAATGGTGTTCATCGATGAAATGATAAAGTTCATAATTTTGGTTGTTTGTTTTTTAAGTATAGTTGTTTCTAAGTGTCAACTGTTAAATGTATCTTAATCGTTCAATACAGGGAAACATAATTTAAGCTAGCGTGTTCAAATAATAATTTTTTTCATTTTCAAAGGGTCCTTATATGAAAATGCAAATTTGATTATCAGCAACCCAACCTTGGAGCCAATACTTCTATTTGCCTTCTTTACACTTTATTTTAATTATTATTTAGAAAATACACATGCGTGCTTCAACATATCACATATACTTTTCGTTTGTTCGAGCCTATTCGATTCATATTTTCAATGGCCTGAATGAGTTAAAATAAATCTTAACAAGATAATATAAAATTACTTTATTTATTCTTTACCCATTTTATGTCCCACCCACAGACACGGAGACTTGTAATAAGCTCAAAACTTATTTTATGTTCAAACTCTCTCTCTCTCTCTCTCTCTCTCTCTCTCTCTCTCTCGAGACCAAGTCTGTTAAAAAAGTTCGGGCTCGTAGCTTGCTCGAATAAAACTAGCTAAAAAAACTTGATTCGAAACAACGTGAGCCGAGCTAGCTCATTTTTGTAACCGAGCCGAATTCGACCCTAGCTCGGCTCGGGTCATGTCTCGGCTCAATATTAGGCTCGTTTAACTCCAATATCGAAGTCAAGCTTATCCGAGCTGTCTCTTTAATTTCAAGCTCGAGCTCAAACCCACCCTAACTCGACTCTTGTACAACAGTTAGAACATGGGCTTTTTAAATGGACCTTAACCGGCCCATATATATAAACAACCATACCAAAACATAACACTCATTATTATATTCTCGTGCCGAAGCCCTAAATCACTATTCACCAAAACCCTTCTTCTCCGGCGAATCGTTAACCGCAAACTCTCCGGCAATGAAGCTCGTCAGGTAGTTATTATTATTATTATTTACATCCTCTAACGGTTTATATAACTTATTATTGTTTCTTACGCGACTAATTGACTGATGATCTGTTCGTTAGGTTTTTGATGAAGCTGAACAACGAGACAGTGTTGATTGAGCTAAAAAACGGCACTGTTGTTCACGGCACTATTACTGGTACGTGCTGTTATGTTTACGTGAATTTGTTGCTGAAATTGTGTGTTCTAGGGTTTGATTTTGTTATGATTTGAATTTGTTGTGGTTTTAGGGACTTGTGTTGATATATGTTTAAAGTGGAATCGTATATTATTAGTAGGATATTGAATTGGTTAAGGTTATAAGCATATTAACAGTATCTTGTCTGCACTATATGTTATAATATAATGCTTCCAGGAAGTAGCTAAGTAGGAGTTAGGTAATTTTCACATGCTTCAGTGTACCAGCAAAATACATTTACGTATTCGGCACTATAGTTTCTATTGCTTATTTCTAGTTTTGTTTTTGTTACTAATGTTTCGTTTGCAATTTGTGTTTATGCAGTTCTGCCTTTTAACTTTTTTTTTATTAAAAAAACTATAGTAATCTTAGTAGTCTTACTACCACTATGTAGAATTGACACTCGATACTAGAAGTTCTATCACTAGATAATTGAGTTATCTACATATTACATACTACAAGATTTGATTTAAAGTTAGCATGCTAACATGACACATATTTAAGAAACATATGCGCAGTTGCATACGGTCAACAGTTAAGTGATAGTTACAGGTAAGTAAAAATCATACAAAGATTAAATTCAGTGGTTACCAAACATCAACAATGTAGGCTATGCTAAAAGATGCATAAAAGGCACAAAATTACTGTCACAATATTGTTACAGAGTTATGCCTAGTGATGTTTAGTAAGTGGATCATATCACATAAGAACCTTTTTAGGCCTTTTTTGAATATATAGCCGTACAGTTTTGTGTTCGTTCATTAGTGTTAGTCAGATTTGGATTTAGGCTACAAAGTCTGTTATACTATCATCATGCATTTACAATTTTAGACAGCTTATGGTTCAAATACTTGATATGATAACTAACTATCATGAATGTGTTTAATCATTTCTTTCTTCAGGTAACAACTAATAAGTGGTTGCAGTCAGTCAATCACATATTTTAAGTGTTAATTTACTTGGGTCAATGCTGCTTCATGTCTCATATAAAACATCTAAAGTTTACCATTACGTTCTATGACAAAATTTTGATTCCATACGCTATTAGTAAAACCAAACATTTTGGTTTGGAACTTTTAGTTCTCGTTGTTTATCTCTCAAAGTTATCTCTTTATAATATACTAAATCAAACTTAATAAAATCAATAAAGAACCTAAAAGACCCTTATTTTACTCATTCTATACTTTATTTACATAGAATAAAATCCCTCAAAGGATTATAACAAAGGATTATAAACTTTTGACTAAAAAATTGAGTCTTTTTTTAGTCAAACTTGAGAAAACAATACACCTTCAATTTGAAAATTTGAACGAGACTATTAATAAATCTGTTAAAGGATTATGTTTTATATATTATTAAAGTTGTGCAATTGAAGTCAATGTGTGCCACAATGCCAAACACATTAGCGAAGTTGGTCTGGTGTAACTAATAGCCTGCTGGTGTAATTTGAAGTTTTGATCCTAAATCTTAATGCATTACAAATATTGCTATGCGATTTGGCTTTTGTTTGACACTTGGTATTGGTCAAAATGTCAAATGCAAGAAAAAAGATATCTAAAACCTTTGTTTTTAGTTATGAAGATTTTAGATTTTGGAAATTGACATTGCAGGTTGATGGTTAGTCTGTTATTAGTTGCCGATTCGACAGATTGATCAATCAGCTTTTTTTGACTTTTAAGTATATAAAATTATACCTGAACATTTATATTTATAAGCATTTATTTTTTACTTATAGTTTTTGGACAATACTGCATTTCAGTTTTCTTTTTGTTTACAGTTTTAACATCAATTCGGTGGCAATTTCAATGTTTTTGTAGTTTTATTTTTTAGGGGTGTGTAGTTCCAAGTAGCAGTACTGTATTAATGTGGACTTTAAGATCTTGTTCCTTTTCAATTTTATTACAACTAGATCTTAAACTTTTGCTACCAATTAAAACAGGCCCGGGTGGGCCAGACTGCTTTGACCCATAATATATTACATCCAAATGTTTTGTGAGTAGTTGAATATAATTGCAGCAATTATATTTTTTTGGCAATAATTTATGAGGTTTTATGCATTAAAAGTACATTTTTGGTGACTTTTGGCCCATTTATGTTTAGCCTATTTTTTGTTTTTATTGTTTTTCCTGTTAAGAGATAAGAATATAACGTGCCACCTTATTTATTCCACTTATAAGTTTTAAGTGACCTAAGGTTTTGGCATTCTTCTTGTCTCTAAATGTTTAAATGCAATTACATACTTGATCTAACAAAGAATCAAACTAATTGACTTGCATATAGTTATACAAAATGTTTGATCGTCACTTGAAATCTCTAAAATGCCCTTCAATAAGTACAAAATAATGATCAGAACGAAACTTGCATTGATTGTGGTTGGTGCTTCCAGCTGTTTCAGTCATTAGTCCAAACAGATGAAAATTAATTAGAAAGATACTAGATGTTTTCTTTTGATTATCTTCATGTTCATAACCGGGACCATATGTCAATATCTTGCCACCGAGCTTTGATTTTGACCTTTGTTTTGTGATGTTACAGGAGTGGATATTAGTATGAACACACATTTAAAGACGGTTAAACTCACTTTAAAGGGGAAAAATCCAGTGACCTTGGATCACCTAAGTGTCAGGGGCAACAATATCAGATACTACATCTTACCCGACAGCTTAAATCTTGAGACTTTGTTGGTTGAAGAAACACCCCGGGTCAAACCAAAGAATCCAACTGCAGGCAATCTTGATTTGAAATTAATTACTCGTTTTTAATTATCTGGAATTGAAATTAGCCTCTAATATTGTATTTATATTCATTGTTTCAGGAAAACCGGTGGGACGTGGAAGGGGTCGGGGACGCGGACGTGGTCGTGGCCGAGGCCGTTAATTTCCAGAGACTTGTTATATTTGGTTTTGTAAACACTTGTATTGTTGTTGGACTGAACATGGATAGTATGATCGTCTTGCGAGTTATTTTCCCTTAATGCCAAACTTGCCATTTTCACCTTATGCCATTCTAGGCTTCTAGCCCAATGCTATAACTAGCTAAGTCATAATATATATCAGTGTCATATGCAAGTAATATTTTTTTTTTACAAATCCTGTTGTATTAATAGATATTTAACGGTTTTGTGAGTCTATTAAGCTGCCTTGTTAGGCTGAGCTTGTTTATATTCGTGAGTGGCTTGGTTACTTGGTTAGCTTACAATCTTAGCTTTTAAGTAAGATGTATACAAATTGATATTCTTAGTTCCATACTCGATTGTAAAATGTGAAGGTAAGGTATCAGACACATTATACAAACAATAAGTCATCTACTATACAAAAAGAGAAACCCGTAGAAGGATTATTCTCCGCGGGATGGCGCAAATCCGCCGCGGAGGAAATATTTGTAACGTGAGATAATAAGCACAACGAAAGATCCAGCATGGAAAGACACGTCATGTGGCAGAGAGCCACTGGTTAATAACTTAGTGTTTCTTCATAAAACAATGTTCTTAATGTGCAATTTAAGCTTAATTAAACTACTTAACGATAATAAGTGGTGTAAACTAGCTGGGCCCGATGTACTCGTCTGGTTTAAGTTAATAGAGTTCGAGTTTGGTTCGTTTCGAGCTTTATTTTAAAGCATGAGTTCAACTTGACTTGGTCATGTTAATTAAATATTTAATTGTTTTCATTATATATATTAGCAATATTTTTTATATAGTTTTATTAATAATGTATTATAAAATAATATTACTTATATACCCAATGTATAGAATAAAAGTTATTATATTCATATTAAACATCTTTGACTCTAGTCATATCATTAAACGGCTTAAATTTACACTCGAAACTAGTAACTTCGAATCTGCTAACTTTGTCCTTGCCGCCTCTATTGTAGTTATGATCTTTCATTCTGCGACACCCTTTTGTTGAAGCACATATGAAGCACTGAATCCTTGACGAACACATTTTTTAAAGATAGAATAGCTACATATGATTATTCTTAAGATTAAGAGTCAGTGTCAATTTATTATAACGACTCCACTTTAGTTATTAAACTTTGAAAGAGCCGGTTACCTACACTTATACTCACGAGTCGGTTCAAGCTTTTAACGAGCTGTGATATTTTTATTTTAAAATTCTAAAAAAGTAATAAAAAGAAACGTAGGTTATCTATCCAAGGAAGCCACGAATGGTATTGGTCCGTCTCAAGAAGAAACCAAAAATGAGGCGTTACTTGGTCCTCTTAAATCTAACCCTATTTCAATCCTATAATAATATTCAAACCTTTCAATCTCACAAACAGATCCAATAACAACATGACTAAAGGAGACTCATCACATCTCAAGCAAGTCGTGGTGGTCATCGGAGCCCTAGCGTTCGGCTGGGCCACAATCGAGCTAGCCTTCAAGCCATGCCTCCATCGATAAGTCGGATCCTGCTCGTGATCCTGATGACGCTGCTGTTGCTGATGTGGACACTGAGGATGAACTTGTGGCTGCCGCTGAAGAAGCAATAGCAGCCTCTGATGATTGATTAATAAGGGTTTGTTGTTCTGATTCAGTTATGTGACTTATATATATTTATGTGGTGTAAGGTTTTATCGTTTGAAATTGATTGATGATTAATATTTGGATTGGATTAGGGTTTTTTTTTAGTGTGTTTGCGTTTGGTTTTGATGAATCAATTTCTTATAATTTGTTGTTTACATGGATTGGTTGGTTATATCTTTGTAAATATATTCGTTTTGATAAAGCGTTGTGAAGAAAACACGATGCAAACATCCGCAAATTTGTTAGTTTTCACCCGATACCAAACACCCCTTAGGTGGGGTTTATTTATTTATCTTTATTATTACTACTATTACTAATATATATAAAAAATAAAATTTGGCGACGTTGATATATAATTGGTCCACTTAGTAAAGTTTTTTTGAGCCAAGGTTTTTTATATAATTTTTGTTTTTTTGTTTTGCTTTTCTTTTTCTAAGATAGATAATTATATTTCTAATTAGTTTTGTATGTTTTTTATTTGTTTTATTTTAGTATCGATACCGTGACGAATGTGATAAAAACTGACCTAATGTGTAGACTTATCGCATTTTGTTTTAGTTCCAATACCATAACGAATAACGAAAACCAACTTAATGCCATTTTTTTAGTTTCCAAATTCGTAACGGACGTGAAAAAACCGACCCAATTTGCATAGACTCACCACATCAACATTAGGGATCAACAACGCTCGAGTTTACCAACCGGCGTCACCCCATTGATCAATCTCAATTTTTATAACTTTTTGGTTTTGGTTCTCGTACAATAACACACGTAACCTAAACCAACTGTATTCACGTCGACTTACCGTCTCAACGCTTAGGACCTGTAATGCTTGGGTTTACCACTGTCCGGATTTATCAACTTGCCCGGAGTAACGCGCCGGGTAAAAAACTAGTTATTATTATTACTACATGAGTGACGACTTTTTTGTATTTAGGATATTGTAGTTGTCAGATTTTGAGAGTTTCATTGTCCCACTCTAGTCAGATTATGTTGTATTAACCAGCCCGTGCTGTTGGATTTAGAGTTTGGCTTAGGCGTTTTTTCAGGAAACCATACTTCACGGTTAGGGGTAACATTTTCAACAAATCAAATAAACAACACATCTCGTTCACACAAACAAATTGAATACAAGTAACATTTATATTGTTCGTTTTACTAATATCCTAAAGGTCTTGGTAACATTTTCATCAAGTCCTCGAGTCAACAAAAGTCAAACCTGTAACATTTCATAAAATAAAGTTTGTCAACACAAAGGTTGGTGAGCAATTTATAAGTTTGAGCATATAAGTATATAGTAATAAAAAACCACAAAACTTGTATACAAAACAATAAATAAAAGCAACAACTTGGATAAATTGACAATCGCTAATAGAATTACATTAGCGCCACCTAGCTACAAGGGGTTGCCAAGTAGTCTAGGATTTAATAGAATATCGTTAATTGAATTACGTTAACGACACCGTGCTATAAGAGAATACCAGATAGATAACGGATTTACAGACTTCCCCATGACTGAAAACGATAAACACATAGGCACATGGCATGTAAGCATAGAACACCAAGTCAAGCAATTATTCAAGTAGAGTATACAATCACGTTTGTGGGTTTAAAGATTCAAGTAATTGAAGCACTTAGTTTGATAAGTATGAAATGTCACCCCAAAATGAAAGATTGGAAAAAGAGGTATGAATGTACTCACCTCGATTGATGAATTGAGAACTAATTAATGATGGACATATAGAAAGCTTGTGAACAAAACGAACGAATCCGACTTGAAACGATAAACCTTATCTAAAAATAAATAATGTAATATATTAATGAACTTGAAACCATGATGAAACTATATTGGAAAACAATGAACGATGAGGTTCGGTTATAAATCGGATTACCGGTTAATTTGTTAATGATTAGGGACTCATACTTAATTAATAATTTAAAATAAAATAATATTATTTTATTGGGCTTTTAAATAACTAAACCAATATCAAAATAGAAACAAGACAGGCTTAAATTAAGAGTTCGGTTTTATAAAAATGAATTGATAAAGTTTATGATGATATTATTAATGATAAGATAGTAATGATAATAATAATGCTAACAGATATGTTGGATATATATATATATAGATATATAGGATAATGATGTTAATAATAATAACAATAATTATTTTTAATAATACTAATATAGTATAGTTTAGAATATAAATCTTGGTATTAATTATAATGTGGTTGATAAAAGATAATAATAGTAAATAATATTGATTGTAAATAATGATACCATATTCGATGTTGGCTCGATTTCTAAACGAGTTCACAAATTAAAAATAATAATATTATTGCTAATAATTATGAATAAAAATATGATTTTACTAAATAATAATAATATGATTCTTTATTAATAATAATAAAGATGTTAATATTTATAATATTAAGGCCCAATTACAAATTTTGTCCTTTAAAAAAAGCCAAATTACGGTTCGTGTCCTTTACTTGCAGGCGGTGTCCTTTAAACTTTTTTTTCCTACAAGTTTTGTCCTTTACGCTAACTGGGTTAGAAAAAGTCAGTTAAATGCCCTCACGTGAGACGCATGTGAGGGCATTTTTGTCCTTTCTTATATCTCCGCAACTAAGCCTCTGTATCACTCTTCCCCCTCCCTGTCGATCGAATCAATTCCCGGCGATCAGAAACCTTAAACCCTCGTGTGTCCGACGCGACTAATCAATTAGGGCTTCAATCAATTGCACATCATTCTCAGAACTTAAACACGTAAGATGGATGATCCTCCTCATCCTCCATTCTACATTCGTGAAGCTGATGAACAATCAAATGCTGATGCGTTTTATGGTAAGTTAAAACTTTAGGGTTTATAATTGGGTTTATTTAACTAACAGCTGTTTAATCTTGTTTGTATAGTAAATAATCCACATTTGTTCACGATCAAGATGCACCATGGTGGCAGTTTCACTAAATTTCCAGGACGGGTTTATAAGAGAGCCGTTGTCCATTATGTTGACATGCTAGATATTGACAAGTTTTCAGTTCACGAGCTTGATCGAATCTTGCTTGAATTATCCTATCCTACAGATAAGGTTAGATTCTACCATTATGTAGTACCGGGTTCAGATTTGGATTGGGGGCTTA
The DNA here is from genome assembly GCF_021521415.1 of Bidens hawaiensis. Lineage (NCBI taxonomy): Eukaryota > Viridiplantae > Streptophyta > Magnoliopsida > Asterales > Asteraceae > Bidens > Bidens hawaiensis. The sequence continues at coordinate 172,615 of NW_027494050.1, forward strand.
GAGCTTTGGGAAGTGATGATGATGTTAGGGGATTTGCTAAGTATATTGGAGCTTTTAATCAGTTAATGAATGTGTATGTTGAGCATGAGTTCACCTCTGTACACACATACTTCTGCTCAACCTCAAAGTTTACCATTGAAGAGATAACAAATGAGGAGTTTCTTGCAAGCGAGGTCGTACTAGATAAAGCAAACTCAGTTAAGAAAATGTTGTTGTTGGAATGGCAAGATAGCACAAATGAGGTAGTTGTGGAACAAGACAAACAGGATGCAAATGTGAATGTTCAAGAAGAGAATAATGTTGGTGTTGTTGAACAACAAGACCAGATTGATATATGTCATGAGGATCCAGAATTTGACCCTATGTTTGGAGAGGATGCTTTTGGTGTGCAACCTACAAATGAGGTGGAGATTGATTACAATGGTGATGTAGATGGAGGTGGGGATGGAGGTGGATATGGTGTGCAGCCTACAAATGAGGTGGATATGGATTACAATGGAGGTGGGGATGGAGGTGGGGATGGAGGTGGATATGGTGTGCAGCCTACAAATGAGGTGGATATGGATTACAATGGAGGTGGGGATGGAGGTGGGGATGGAGGTGGGGATGAAGATAGTGAAGATTCTTCAATTTCAGATGAAGAAAGTGGAGATGAGTCTTCAAGTTCAGATGAAAGTGGAACTGATGATAGTAGGGATTCTAACTATGAAATGAGAGATGAGAGTTCTGATGATGATGAACATCTAGAGGGTTGTCCAGTTAAGAAACCAAAGAATGTGAAGAAATCTAAGAACAAAAAGAAATCTAAAAATGTTAAGAAAACTAGGGATGGTGATGAAGATTCAGAAAGTGATTCAGATAGTGACTTCAACTATGAAGATGGTGAAATACATGATGTAGATGTAGATATGAGGGATTTCAGACTGCATACTGATTTTGAAGTTGAACAGCAGGATGCAAATTGTGTTTTGGACATAGAAACGGATGATGTGATGTTGGATAATGATAGGATGTATAATGAGAAACAAAGAAATGAGGGGGACATGGATTATCTTTTCCATGTGGGACAAGTTTTTGGTACAAAAGCAGAGGTGAAGGATATGATCAAGGCACATGCAGTTGAAACAAGAAGACAAATTAGGATAAGAAAAGATGATTTGGTAAGGGTCAGGGCTGTGTGTGAAGGAGATATGGAAGTGCAGGGGGGTGGATCTAGCAGTGCTAATAAAGATGAGGGACCAGTCCAGAAAAGTATTGGGGGTAGGGGAAAAAGGAAAGACCCACTTGCTATTAGATGCCCTTGGTTACTGTTGTTGTCATACCAAAAGAGAACAGCTTCATGGAAAATTACAAGGTTGATAAATGAACATAAATGCCTTCAATCTAGGGAAATTTATGCTTGCACAGCCGGGTTCCTCTCAAACCATTTGGTTACTGATCTTCAAGATGACCCAAAGCTGAAAGTTAAATCCATCAAAGAAAGGTTTCAAAGGAGGTTTGAAGTTGGTGTGTCTGAGATGAAAGCTTATAGGGCAAAGATGTTGGCCAGGGAACATATAATTGGAAATTTCAAAGGCCAATATGGGTTATTGAGGGATTATATTGAAGAGTTGAAGAGGACTAATCCAGATACAACAGTGAAGCTTGAATTAGAAGAATGCTCAGATCCAACATCTGAGACAAGACAATTCAAGAGGATATACATCTGTTTGGGGTCTTTGAAAAAGGGGTTCAAAGCAATAGGTAGGGATCTGTTGGGACTGGATGGGGCTTTCCTTAAAAGTGCTTGGCCTGGTCAACTTTTAACAGCAGTTGCTCTAGATCCAAACAATGGATACTACCCTGTTGCATATGCTGTAGTTGAAGCTGAAACATTGAACTCTTGGGAATGGTTCTTGGAATGCCTTGGTGATGACTTGGATATAAACAACAGATCCAAGTTTACCTTTATGAGTGACAGGCAAAAGGGTCTTATACAGGCTGTAGATAAGTTGTTTCCTTCTGCAGAGCATAGGTTTTGTGTGAGGCACATTGAAGATAACCTAAGAACACTCTTCAAAGGAAAGCTTTTAAGGGATGCTCTTTGGAAGCTGGCTAGATGTACATCACCTACACAATATGAGAGAGAGATGAACAACCTAAAAAACTTGAACAAAAGGTGTCATCTTTGGGTATCTAAGATCCCACCAGAAACATGGTCAAGGTCACACTTCTCTGGTAAGTTTTTAATTTTGTATCCTTTATTCTCTCATAACTTTCAAGTTTTGTCCTTTATCTTTTGTGTTTTGTTATAATAGGTAGAGCAATGTCTGATGTGTTGACCAACAACATGTGTGAATGTTTCAATTCAAAGCTGGTAGATGGAAGGGACAAGCCTATTATCACATTGCTGGAATACATCAGAGAATATGTGATGAGGAAGATTGTTACTGTGTTGAAGGTAATTGATAGGTCATCAGGGTTACTAACACCATATGCTACACAAATTATGGAGTCAGTGAAGAAGGAAGCAAGCAGGTGAGTTGTATGTGAATATTTACTTGTCTTGTAAATGATGTGAATGGTTTACATATTTGGATGATAGGTACTCTGTGCATTGGAACGGTGAGGATCATTATCAGGTAACAGGTCCATATGGTGATCAGTGTGTAGTGAACATGAGCACAAGTACATGTGCATGTAGGAGATGGGAGATAACTGGGATACCTTGTAGACATGTGGTGGCATGTATTTGGTTGAAGGGTGCACATGACAGATCTGTTGGCAGGCCAGAAACATTTGTCAAACCAATTTACACAATGGATAGGTGGAAGGCAGTGTATAGCTACAAGGTGTATCCCATCAATGGTATGAGTATGTGGCCCATATCACAAGTCCCAATCCAGATCACAGCTCCTAAATTAAAAAAGCAAACTGGAAGGCCAAAGAAATCAAGGAAAAAGTCAGCAGTGGAAAGGGAAGATGGTGGTTCAAGGAAAAAGTCAAAGGTTGATGCAAAGGGCAAGGGAAAGGCTGTGGAGGGTGAAGGCCAGAAAGTGAAGGCAGTGAGAAAGACAAAGCCAAAAGGATCAAACACTTGTGGGACATGTGGTCAAAAGGGTCACAACAAGAGATCATGCATGAAAAATTTTGCAGATTAATGTGCCTACTGTTTGACTGTTTTTGTAGTTTTTATGACTTTATGGTATGGATATTTTTATGACTGTTTTTGCAGATTAAGTTGTTAGACTTTTTTTGAAGTTTTTCATGGTATGGATGTATTAAGTTGTTGTCTGGACTTATTTTAAGTTTTTCAAACACTTGTATGGATGTATTAAGTTGTTATGGATGTATTAAGTTTTTCATGTAATGGTTTGGCAGTTTTTACTTATTTGCAGATTGTGCATGATGTGCAGATAGATGGATGTGTAGATAGATAGTGCACAATGTGCAGATAGATGGATGTGTAGATAGATAGTGCACAATGTGCAGATTGTGCATGATGTGCAGATAGATGGATGTGCAGATTGCAGATTGTGCATGATGTGCAGATAGATGGATGTGCAGATTGTGTATGATGTGCAGATTGTGCATAATGTGCAGATTCTGCATAATGTGTAGATTGTGCATAATGTGTAGATAGTGCACAATGTGCAGATTGTGCATCATGTGTAGATAGTGCACAATGTGCAGATTGTGTATTCAATCCATCCAAAAGTCCAAAATAAACTAACCAAAGATTCAAAATAAACTGATGATACATTGCTTAAAAGGGATCCAAAATTACATCCAAAATAAAGTCAAAATACATAATACTTAAACTGCATAAAGTCCTAAATTAACTAATAAAGTCAAAATACAAATAGTCAACAACTTCAAATTCAGTCAACTAGTTACATTTTCATTGCAATTACAATTGCAATGAAAATGATCCAACTAATGACCAATCTGTTCTTCATCTTCATTGCTTGTTCTTTATAACTCTCTAAACTTTGTTCAACCTTGTTTTTCGACTTCAATAAGCCCGGGATAATCTCCAATGCCCGTTCACACATTGGTGGGTCACGCCATCCAAGAAAGGGGCAATCCGATGTCTGGAAAAGAGGAGAAACATGAAGTATAAACAATTGACTGGAACTTAAATCGAATTACACACTTACCATGTCCGGACAAGAGAAAAACCGACGACCTGGATTTCTATCAGTCCATGAAGTTCGAACAACTGCTACCTTGCCACAAACACAGTAAGCCATCATCAATTGAGCCCTGGTATTTGAATTTCGCATCGAGCCCTAATTGATTGAAGCCCTAATTGAGTCGCGTCGGACACGAGCCCTAATTGAAGCCCTGATTGAAGCCCTAATTGAGTCGCGTCGCCGGAGAATTGAATCGATTGAAGGACACACTGATGGAAAAGAGGGGGAAGAGTGATACAGAGGCTTAGTTGCAGAGATATAAGAAAGGACAAAAGTACCCTCACATGCGACTCACGTGATGGGATTTAACTGACTTTTTCTAACCCAGTTAGCGTAAAGGACAAAACTTGTAGGAAAAAAAAGTTTAAAGTACACCGCCTGCAAGGAAACTTAGAAAAGGACACGAACCGAAATTTGGCTTATTTTAAAGGACAAAATTTGTAATTCTGTCTAATATTAATTATAAAAATAATAATATTATTAATGGATACGTATAATAGTAAGTTAACCATAATAATACTAACGATAATTCTTATGTAGTAACATTAGTACTAATAATAACCATTATTTGTTAAGTATAAAGATAATACCAAAACCGGTCTAGGATGAGACGTGAACCCGAGACCTCTAGTTTATTAACTAACGTACAAACCAAAACGAACACAAGATGACGATTGTTAATTAAACCCGTAGGAACTTAATATATCTATTACCCGACTACTCATCTTTTCCCCAAATCAAACCAACTCTTTACCAAACCAACTCGTTTCAACGTATATGACCAAATATATATAAAACCGGTTATTAACGAACTTAAATCCGATAATCGATATATGAAATTTAATAACACTAACACCTAAATTATATACCTTTTTCGTTTTCACGAGTCATGGCTCTATACCGAGAAGGAACCGAGCCGAACTCGCTGGAGATGAAGCAACATCAGTCCCCGAGGCCGATTCCGGCCACCTGAGGTGCGCCGGAAATGAAGAAACAGAAAGAGAGAAGAGAGAGAGGGCGGCAAGAGAGAGAAAGAGAGGGAGATAGAGACTGAGCCGAGAGAGAGAGATAGCGTCGGAGAGGGAGAGACCGAAGAGAGACATAGGGAGATAGAGAGAGAGAACAGAGCGGCGGCGCGTCTAGGCTCGCCGGAAAAACGAGCCGGAGGTGGTGGGGGTGTTGCGGGGCTCGCCGGACCAAGGGAGGGAGGTGTTTGGCGGTGAGGGTGGTGGCTGGAGAAGGAGAAGGGGAGGCGGCCGGAGCTCAGGGCTCACCGGAATGATAACTTTACAAAACTCAGTTTGAACCCTATAAGTTTTCTTAACAACACCTTATTATGACAAACATCGATTTATTTAAGGTCGAGGTCCATCTTAATATTATAAAATAATACTTAAAGAAAGAGACAAAAGTGTTGAGTCGGTTTTACAAAATAAAAGTTTAAAAAACTAATACAACTCGAGACTCAAATTTGACGAATGTCACACCTGTTTTGGTGGTTAAATTCACAGCGGCGGTGTTTGAGTTTCGAGTATGATACCCGTTTTTGGTTTGCCACATACACCCCTCTTGCCCTAAGTTTAAGCTAATTATGTGAATGTCAGTGTTATCTAATATATGCCTATATGCCTCTTAGTTGATCTGAATGTTCTCGAACAATATAACAAAGACTATCACACGGATAGTGTCGATCGTCAAGCCAATAGCGTTGCAATAGTACCTCTTTGATGTAGTTGACTCATTGGACATATCACATATCTACAAATCTAGGTTTCTATCAAGTGAACATATAATTCAACGTCACGCCATATATGTATATGAACCTTACACGAGGATGCTAAATAAAAGGAAGTCAAATGAAGTCTCAGTAAGTGTTTTTTGTTTAAAAAAAACACAAATTAATTCCAAACAAAAATAACACTAATAATAGTAGTATTGATAGTCTTAACTTTATCTTGTAATCGGGTGTGAATTGGTGTATCTAGGTGGCTAGTCACTTGCTAGTCTCAAATTTTTTTTTAAATAAAAGTTGTTATAAAAATATAATATTGATTACTTTTCCTTTCTTTAAAAAATCCCACGTTATAATAAATTCTTATGATTGTTATTATTATGAATAGCAGTATTAATAAATAATAATATCAATGATAATAAATTATTGTTACTGTATGTTAACAAATGACAATATTATGAATTTTATATTAAAAAAAATTTCATAACAAAGAATTAAAAGGTGGGTTGTCAATTGTCATCTTCCTTGCTTTGAGTCTTGACCCCTAACACTTAACCAACTTAATTAAAGAACACAATTAAGTTTTCCCTTTCTATTCTAGCTTCAATAATTAGTTAGTAATCTATTAATCGATCTCCTACCGACTTAATTGATTTTTAGGGTTTAACATCCGCAAGGGCTAAAAGCATTTACAAAAAAAACATCAATTCTAAACACTCGTTTGAAAAACCGCTAAGTCTAAATGCTATTGTACTAGACGAAAAGACCAGAGAGAGGTGGGGTACGTTCAGTATAACTCTCTTTGAGAGTGTTTCTTTAACATGTCACTTTAATTAAACTTTATAATTTAGCGGAGCATCTAGAGCATCCCACATATGCTAAATTTTAATTTGGGAGAGATTAAAGCTAAAAGTCGGACCTTACAACATCTCTACAATGTCAGTTTTGTGAACTTGTTTTAAGAAGTATACATGTAACATGAGTGTTTTAAACCAACCAAATAATGAATGATTCAATGCTATAAAGTTGAAATGTCTGTTTATGTTTTGTTATTTTCAATATTTATACATTTAGCATATTTATACATTTAGCTATATGTTTCTCTCAAAAATTAATTTTCTTTATACCAAAAAAACAAATGTTGTAATCATGTACTATATTTGAACGATTAAGAACCAAGAAACAAATAGTAAACCATCTTTATAACAAAACTGATGAGGGTGGGTGGGGGATGCATCATCCATATACAATCGATATCTATCAAGATATAATCGACATGTGTTAAGGAACAACCAGACTATACACAACCACAACTCAAAACCTTTAATGCTACACGGTTGGAAGAGTTGTTAATTGATTTTGCGTCTTGTTAATTGATGGAACTTTATCATCCTTATGTGATCGATGTCTATAGACATTGAAGACTTAGTTTTCACAACCAACCGGATAACTAAGATCTTTGCTACAAAACTGAAGTGTCCAATTGATCTATGGCATGACAACTCTTACAACGGTTACACAACTTGCTTAAAAAACCAAATTGCAATAACGAATACCAAGAATTTTAAGATGACTAATAGACCGGACTAAGTCTCATAATTAAAGCAACCAATTAAAGATATTTGCCTTCACCAATTAAACAAGTAGATTCATCAATATACGTCGATGCTTAGTAAAGAAAAAAAAGAATAACAAAGCGTGAATCAAAACTCACTTAAAAAAATAGAATCATATATCTTTTATGTCAACTTAATCAGAGAAACATAGTATTATTTTTATTTTTTAAAAGCGACTACTTTCTTGTGTGTTAGGCCACCACACTCTTCAAAACTTCAAATTAGAGAGCCCTGTTGCCCCCACTCTATCTTGGATGTATTGTCTTTAGGGGTGCAAACGAGCCGAGCCGAGCCCGAGCTCGACCAGGCTCGAGCTCGGCTCGTTTAACTTACACAAAGCTCGAGCTCGGCTTGTTTCGAGCTATATTTTCAAAGCTCGAGCTCGGCTCGTGAATGGATTTTGAAGCTCGAGCTCGGCTCGTTTACTATTTATCAATTATTTTTTTATAATTATAAATATTTTATATATTTTTTTCTATTATAACTTTATGTATAAACAAATATATATTATTTAGTAATTTTTATTTATTTTTTCATAACATTATACTTATTAATTAATAATTATTAAACATATATTTTAAAAGAATTATATAAATAGCAAACTCGCTTAGGCTCGCGAGCCGGCTCGAGCTCGATAAGTAAAGCTAGGGCTCGAGCTTGTTTATTAAACGAGCTTATTTTTAGGCTTGAGCTCGGGCTCGGGCTCGATAAAGCTCGACTCGAACGAGTTTTTTAACGAGCCGATCTCGAGTAACTCGCGAGTAGCTCGGCTCATTTGCACCCCTAATTGTCTTAACCAGATCCACACTGACTTTAGAGTTTGACTTGAACGTTCACTGGGAAACAATTCCGTCTACTGTCACTTGACAATCATTGTGTTACTACAAGAGCAGAACTCATCGTTAAATAAGTGCAATTACTCATACAATGTGTTGCGATGCAAAACTACTATCAAGTTAGGAGGTCTTACCGGAAATAAACTCTTTATTAATGCGGACGGTCTTTAGATTAGATATTTACTATTTAGAAAAGGTTGACAAGATGTTTGTGGTGGACCCGAACAACAGAAACCGTTGTCTATAATCTCATAATAATAATAATAATAATAATAATAATAATAATAATAATAATAATATCTATTCATCTCATTTTATTCCCAAATTCCATAAACCCTAAAATTAGCTAACCTAACAATCTTCAAATTTCATCACCGGATCGCCGTCGACGGCGTGTTATTCACTTATTATTATTACGTTTCAGATCAAAGCCTGTTTACTAAAGGTGCGTTTTATAATCATTCTGTTAACAATTTGATATTATGTCAAAATTAGGGTTTGAATTTGATACTGTTTGCAATTCGCGTGACTTTAGTGTTGTTATTGAATCCATTTCCGTGTTATAGTATTTGTGATTATCGAATTTTAGATTTGTAAGTGTTGCAGTCAATTTATACAGTATCACACAATAACAGACATTTATACAATGGAAACTGAGACAGTGAATAGGAATCTATAATATAAATAAATATCTTGAAGCATGCTTCATATTGAACAGTTGGTCCTGTAAACGAGCTGAGTCGAGCCAGGTTGGGATCAGATCGGCTGGGTTTTTTTAGTGAGCCGAAGTGTTGAGCTTGATTTCAGCTCGTAAAAAACTCGAGCCAGCTTATTATTATTATTATTATTTTTAAAGTTTGTATATTCACACCTATTGATATATGTAAAACAAAATAACAAAAAAAATTGACATACAAATAATGCAGAATTTATAATATACTAGTTTGATCCTCCCGTGTTACGGGGGTTTATTCAAGTTTTTGTTTTAATCGTTTTGTTATTCTATGATGATTTATTTTAATTTTTAACGTAGTTTATTTTTAATTTAATACATATATATTAGTTTGTTATTATAGTTTTTAGAGTTTGAGTTTTTTCAATTGAGATGCGTAGGTTTTTTAGATTTTTAACGAACAAACATAAACGGACACGAGAATGTTGATTTTTTTAAATGAACAAACATGAACACAAATATTTGTCTAATGAAAAAGGGGTTGTTAGTGTAGTTGACAATGGTGGGTAGTATCGGAAGTTAACCGACGATGAAGATGATAAGGAGATAAATTAAATTAGGGTTTAATGATAGTGTTTACCAATAAATGAGATCTTATAACCCATTTTGAGCTATTAGGGTTTGTTAAAACCCATAACTTGTGTAAATTATTCTTTGATGATTAAGGGGTTATTTCACAAATAAATGAGATGTTATAACCCGTTTAGGAGTTATCCGGGTTTGGTGAAACTCATGACCCCCAAAAATTATTGTTTGATTATGAAAGAGTTTCATAAATATATGAGATGTTATAACCCATTTAAAGACTATCCGGTTTTGGTAAGACCCATACCCGTGAATTCGGGTCAAATGCATGAGAAGCCTCCATTTAGAAATCAAGCAATCTGGTGGCTCTAGAGAATGAGGGGAACAACCTGAGAGCGACACATAGGATATCATGGTAGGCAATTATATAGATAGTTAGATATAATAAACTTTGTGTTATACTTTTAGGTTGTAATTTATATGTATTAAAATTTGGGCTTTAATTCAAATGAGCCAACAAGTCAGCTAAACAAGCCCACAAACCAAGCTTACCGTGGCTTGGGCTCGGCTTTTTTGTCTTAACGAGCTGAAAGTTGAGGTTGATATCAGCTCGTAAAATGCTCAAGCTAACTTGTGTATTAAAAAAAACTAATTTCATGTTTTTACACATATTGATACATATACAAAATCAAAACATAACATGTTTATCATACACATAATGCAGATTTTATAAAGAAAGAATTTATAGTTTATGTATATTAAAATGTGCGATACTTTTGGGTTAGAACTTATATATTAAAATTTGGGCTTTAGTTTTAACGAGCGAGCCAACGAGCTGGGTGTTAGGTTCGGAGTCACACACAAACACGAATACAATAGTAAAACCGAAAGAATAAACGAAAGAGACACAAGGATTTAAGTGGTTCGGTCACGGTGTATGACCTACATCCACTGTCGATAACTAGGGTTTTCTTATTATTGAGTGATACCAACTTACAAGTACAGGAGAGAATATATAGACTAGACAATTAGGGTTTAACCCTTTAACTAAACTGGGCCTGATTAGAGCTTTTGGGCTTGGCCAAAACTCAAACAGCTTAATCTCCTAATTCTGTCTATTCGTCTAAACCGGACCCGACCCATGATGGATTGGAGACCACAACATAACAATCTCCCACTTGGGCTTCGAGACATCTTCTCTAAACCACCACTTGGATGCGTCAAACATTTCAACCTGCTCCCATTTGGAGACGTAAAATGTCTTCACCTGCATTGCCTTGTACATGTAAAATAAAACCCATCTGGTTTTGCACCTCCTAGTTACCCTTCGCCTTCTCAACATTATTCCTGAAGGCCTGCTGAAGCTCTGCACAGCTTCAGCTTATCCAGCATCACCGGCTTGGTGAACATATCTGCTGGATTCTTAGCACCTGAGATATTTTTCAAACTGAAAACACCATCACTGATCAAATCTCTGACAAAGTGATATCTCCTCCCGATGTGCTTAGTCTTCGAATGATAGACTGGATTCTTCGCAAGTTTCACTGCACTCTCATTGTCACAATATAAGAAGAACTCTGCCTGTTTCTTTCCCAACTCTTCAAGAAAAGTTCTCAACCATACTAATTCTTTACTTGCTTCGGCTGCTGCCATATATTCTGCCTCAGTGGTTGATAAAGCAACACTTTTCTGAAGTCTGGACATCCAACATACTGCTGTTCCCCCAACTGTGAAAACATAACCAGTAGTGCTTTTAAACGTCTTCTTACATCCACCCAGATCAGCATCTGAATAACCCCTGAGAATTGTATCCTTCCTCTTAAAACATAACCCCAAACTGGAAGTACCCTTTAAGTATCTGAGTAACCATTTCACCGCTTCCCAATGTTCCTTTCCCGGATCCGACATAAAACGACTAACTACCCCGACAGCATGAGCAATGTCTGGCCGTGTACAAACCATGGCGTACATGAGACTGCCAACAGCAGATGCATACGGAACTTTAGTCATCTCTGTTCTTTCTTCCTCTGTTCTGGGAGACTGGTCTTTGGTAAGTTTGAAATGACTTCCCAGAGGTGTGTTTCTCGGTTTAGTCTTCTCATCATTCATCCTGAATCTTTCTAACACTTTCCCTATGTATTTCTCTTGGGATAGTGTTATGGAGCCATCTTTCTTTCTGGATATACTCATCCCCAAAATCTGTTTGGCTGGACCAAGATCTTTCATCTCAAATTCATCAGACAACTGTTTCTTCAACTTGCGAATCTCCTTCATATCAGATCCTGCAATTAACATATCATCTACATAAAGAAGTAGAATGATATATGAGCCTTTAAACTTCTTTAAGTAGCAGCAATGGTCGGCCTCGCATTTCTTGTACCCAGTTCTCACCATAAAATCATCAAACTTTAGGTACCATTGCCTAGGTGCCTGCTTCAGACCATACAAGCTTTTCTTCAATTTGCAGACCCATTTTTCTTTCCCGGCAACCTGAAATCCCTCAGGTTGTGCCATATAGATCTCCTCGTCAAGATCACCATGTAAAAATGCTGTCTGAACATCTAATTGCTCTAGATGTAAATTTTCTGCAGCAACAATACTTAAGATCAATCTGATGGTGGTCATCTTCATAACTGGAGAGAATATTTCATTATAATCAATTCCCTTCTTTTGCTGGAAACCCTTGACCACTAAACGAGCTTTGTATCGTTTAGACCCATCATGTTCTTCCTTGACTCTATAGACCCATTTATTCTGTAGAACTCTTTTATCTGGTGGAAACTTGGTTAAAACCCATGTCTGGTTTTTACTCAAAGAGTTCATCTCCTCCTTCATAGCATGCTCCCATTGGAGCGAATCTTTCAACTTAAGTGCTTCATAATAACTCTCTGGCTCACCATTTTCAGTTAAAAGGAGATAATTAACTGAAGGTTTGTAACGTACCGGCTGTTTAGAAACTCTGGTGGACCTCCTAACCCAGTGCTGAGGCGGGTCAGGTTCTTGTGGAGACTGTTCATCCTCAGACTCTGAACTCCCACTGTCAGAGACTCCCTCTGACTCTTCATTTCCACCAATATCATCATCTTCAAATTCAGGAAATGTGGTTTCTTCAGTTTCTGTCTCGGGTTCGGTAGCTGACTCAACTGTCTTTTTCTGAGCATCAATTTCATATTCAACCTGCTCTTTCTGAACCCTTGATTTTGAAGTGTTTCTATCTTTGTATAACTCAGCCTCATTAAAAGTTGCATGCTTGCTTCTGACTACTTTTCTGCTTTCTAAATCCCAAAGCCTGTAGCCCATTTCGTTTGACCCATATCCAATGAAAACATATTTTTTTAGCTTTAGCATCAAGCTTGTCATTTTTCACTAGATCATAAGCGCTACACCCAAAGACTTTCAAATGCTTATAATCTGCAGCTTTACCTTTCCACTCTTCTTCTGGTGTCTTGAAACCCAACGGTACTGACAATCCCCGGTTAATTAAATAAGCTGCAGTGTTAACTGCATCTGCCCAGAACGTCTTTGGAAGCCCGGCATTAAGTCTCATACTTCTTGCCCTTTCATTTAACGTCCTGTTCATTCGTTCTGCCACTCCATTTTGTTGAGGAGTGCCAGGGACTGTAAAGATCATCCGAATACCGTACTCTTCACAATAATCACGGAATTCTTTGCTAACGTATTCACCACCGTTATCCGACTTCAAGCATTTCACCTTCAAATCAGTTTCCAATTCAACAGCAGTTTTCCATTTCTTAAAAGTATCAAAAACATCAGATTTATTTTTAAGAAAGTAAACCCATACCTTGCGTGTCGAATCATCAATGAAGGTGACATAATAGTGCGATCCTCCCAAAGAAGAGACTGAAGTTGGTCCATAGACATCAGAGTGAATAAGCTCCAATTTCTGAGCTTTCGGTTGTTTTCTGGTCTTCACAAAAGATACTTTCTTCTTTTTACCGAAAACACATGGTTCACAAAATTCAGATTCAACCTTCTTCAGTTCTGGAATTTTTCCTCTAGCAACGAGCATTTTCATCCCTTTTTCACTCATGTGGCCGAGTCGTTGGTGCCACAAACTAGACTGACTCGGTCCACTGGTCACTGCATTTACCCCATCAGCTGGAATTTCAACCATGTATAAAGTGCCCTTCTTTTTACCTCTGGCGATCACAAGATTCCCTTTCACAACTTTCCATTTACCCCCACCAAACATAACATCATATCCTTGGTCATCTAACTGCCCAACAGAAATTAGCTTTCTTCTAAGGCTAGGAACGACCCGAACATCCTTTAGAGTCCATGAGGTGCCCAATGAAGTTTTTAGTTCAATATCCCCCATCCCCGTGATATCAACAGCATGATTATTAGCCAAACGAACTTTACCAAAATTACCTGTTCGGAGATTCTTCATCTTCTTCGTGCTATAAGTGGCATGAAAAGATGCACCAGAATCCATAATCCATGAATCTGTTGATTCTTCAACACAGCAGATAAGAGTCTCTTCTGAACCTTCTGAATCATCTGAACCGGTGGCCAGATTAACTTCCTTCTTAGATTCTTTCTTTTCTTTTGAAATTGAGGGGTTAGGGCATTGGTTTCTGAAATGCCCCATTTCTTTGCAATTCCAACACTCAATGTCTTTTCTGGGCTTTGACTGACTTCTTCTTCTAGACTTTGACCTACCCCTGCCATTACCTTTCTCTCTTCTCCTACCTCTCCCTTCGGTGCTCAATATAGAACTAGATGTCTCACCAGAATTCCTTCTTCTTATGTCCTCCCCTAAAATCAAATCCCGGACTCCTTCAAAAGTAAGCTTAGTATTCCCAGAAGAACTACTAACTGCAGTAACAGTCCCTGACCAACTTTCGGGTAACGAGGATAACAAGAGTAACGCTTGAACGTCATCATCAAACTTGATATCAACAGAAGACAAACGAGAAATAATAGTGTTGAAGTCATTAACATGAGAGGTAACAGATGCCCCTTCCTCCATTCTGGTGTTAACTAGCTGTCTAATCAGAAATACCTTGTTTGATGCAGAAGGCTTTTCATACATATTTGACAAGGCTTTCATAAGACCATACGTGGTAGTTTCATTTACAATATTGAATGCCACATTCTTAGCTAGTGAGAGTCTAATAACAGCTATGGCTTTTCTGTCAAGTACCTTCCACTCATCATCTTTCATACTTTCCGGTTTCCTCTCTTCTAGTGCTTCCATTAAGTCTTTCTGACATAGCAAATCCTCAATTTGCATTTTCCACCATCCAAAATCCTGACCATCAAACTTCTCAATCTTGATCTTTCCGTCCTCAGCCATTATCCAAACTGAGTTTTGATTACAGCAAACAACCAAACTACCCAAGGAATAAAAGGACTGGAAACTGATCAGAAAAAACGAACCAGCAGCTGCGGAACCCTAATCAGCGGCGGCGGCACTGTAGCAGCGGCGCGGTACTGTAGCGGCGGCGGTACTGTAGCGGCCGAGGTACTGTAGCAGCGGCAGCGGAGCGGCGGCGGCGGAACTGTGTGTATAATCGAGAACCAGGCTCTGATGCCAATTGTTAGGTTCGGAGTCACACACAAACACGAATACAATAGTAAAACCGAAAGAATAAACGAAAGAGACACAAGGATTTAAGTGGTTCGGTCACGGTGTATGACCTACATCCACTGTCGATAACTAGGGTTTTCTTATTATTGAGTGATACCAACTTACAAGTACAGGAGAGAATATATAGACTAGACAATTAGGGTTTAACCCTTTAACTAAACTGAGCCTGATTAGAGCTTTTGGGCTTGGCCAAAACTCAAACAGCTTAATCTCCTAATTCTGTCTATTCGTCTAAACCGGACCCGACCCATGATGGATCGGAGACCACAACATAACACTGGGCTCGACTTGTTTACAAATCGAGCCAACTCGTCTCAGTGTGTTTACAAGCGAACCAATTTCGAGCGAGATACGAGCTTTATGAACAACCCTATTTATTTTTTTCAATGCAATTAAATATTGAAATGTATACTTCTTCAGATGATCGGTAAACTATAAAAAATGTCGATAGGACCTGCTGATACCATGGCGACACTAAGCAGTGATCTATTTTACGACATACTAAACCGGGTAGACGGTGCAACCCTAGCAAGCGCATCATGCGCGTGTGCAGCGTTTAGTTCAATGTCAAAAGAGGAAAGATTATGGGAAAACGTGTGTTCTTCAATGTGGCCTTCAACAAACCGAGACGATGTTAAAAACTTAATATCACAAATCGGGGGCTTTAAAAAGTTTTATGCAGATTGCTTCCCGCTTATTGTTAACAAGAATGTTTCTGAGTTTGCATGGAGTGATTATCCCGAGTTTTCTGAAGAACTTACGGAAGCGGAATATTATGGTGATTTTGATGGGTTTCAAAATGTTTCACCTTCTGATTTTGTGTCCATAGTGGATGTTAGATATAAAGATAAAGCAATATGTTCTAAGGTTATCTGGGGTATACCAAATGCTAATGGGTTTAATGGTTGGTTCTTTAATTGCCCGTTTCGGATCGATCTTTTTAACTTTTCGGGTCAAGGCGATGATCATACGGGTATGCTTCTTTTTCATGCATTTATAATGTGCGGGTAGGTTAATGGGTCAAAACAGTTAGTTTCATATACGGGTCAAAACACGCAGGGTCAACCTGCTGACACTTTTTTGTGCCTTTTTGAATTTGGAAAATAATTAATGTTCTAATCTAATTGTAATTAAAAAAAAATTGTTTTCTTATTATAGTAAGCTAGATTCTGTTAAATGAAACTACATACGACATCATAAGTATTTGAGTTCAGGTTACCCATTTGACTTGTTTCACACTTTCTGGATTTGACTTGTTTACCTATTATTAATAAACACAACCCATATTTGACCCGTTATAAGATATAACACAAATTGATTTATATTCACATCAATAAGTAGAATTCGCTCATAATTCTCAAAAAATTGTCACACGGATATTAGTAACAGGAAGGATGTGTCGTGGCAAAATGGTCGGGTTGGGTAATGGGTCAAAACATGTAACTTTTATGATACTGGTTAAAACGGGCCAATCCGCGTTTGATTGACCCGAAAAATCTCATGTTCAAATTTTGATTTTATATTTTATATTTTTTTATTGAAATATATGATTACAGAAACATATTCTTAGAATAATAATCTATACTTTTGAATAAATCGATTTGGTATAGATGAAACATAACCTTAATTAACCCAATTAAAAATGGGTCAAAATTGCCACTCATGGGTATCTAGTTTATGACTGATTTCTAAGAATTTACTAACAAAATCAATAAACTATTCTTGAAAAATAAAATTTAAAATCAGTTATTGATACTTCTTGCTGGTCTTAATTCAGATAATTTGTACAGGTGGCGTCACTCTTTCCGTAGCTGATGGTCTACCTCTGGTAACCTCCATGGAAAGAGAGAGAAAAGACGGGAAACTTTGGCAAGAACTTTGTGACGGAATCAGGTTATACAAACCGACATAATTATGTAAATTGTACATAAACTGGATAACAATATTCTCGGTTTATTTACTTGTGTGATTGCTGCATTTATGCATCTAACAACAGGCTGAGTTGGATAGTGGTGAACACAAAAGCTAAAAAAGCAGCCAATTTGTCAAGCTGGAGCCCGTTGGGCGGTCAAAGACACTGGCCCACCGAAAAGGACTTTTTGCTTCGGTTCGGGTCAATCCTCCCAGCCGAAGACATTCTTCCTTGCCAAATGGTCGAGTGCATCATCGCCATGAAGTTTCAGGTAAATGTTGCTAGATGAGCTGGTCGGGTTGGGTTGCGATTATCGGACAACGGGTCACCCCAATCCGACCCGTTTACATTATCATTGAACTGGTAAAGCCTGTTTTATCTAGGGCTGTTCAAAAAGCCTGCGGCTCGCTCGACTCTCGCTCGAAAATAGCTCGATTCTAAATGAGCTCGGCTCGGCTCATTTCAATTTCTAGACGAGCCGAGCTCGAGCCAGGGTCAGCTCGGCTCGTGGCTCGGTATTGGCTCGACTCGTTGGCTCGTTTAGATTAAACCCTAAATTTTAATATCTATATATAATAATAGCATACCAGTAAATAAATAAATAAAAATTATACATATATTATGTCACTCGATACCTAAAACCTTATAAAAGAATAACTAAAATATAACATATAAAGTTATAAATTCTCTAGTTTATAAATTTTATATAATATGTATGTTAAAATTATAATTTTTGTCTTTTATATATCAAAATTTGTAAAATATAAAATAAAAAATAATAAATAAAAAATAAAAAGATTTAAAAAAAATTGAAGGAGCCCGGCTCGACGAGCTCGAGCTCGATAAAGAAAACGAGCCGAGCTCGAGCCAACTCGATTAAGTTCGAGCTCAAGCACACTCTGGCTCGACTCGGCTCGGCTCGTTTACAGCCCTAGTTTTATCAAGCATTAACTCGCCCATTTGCAGGTAACCGAGGCTAGTGAGGTCGAGACAACTCTTAACCTGACTGAACTTTGTATGCAACTGGGTGACATGGAAGGTGCGCATGTTAACGGTAGAAACAGTCTGCTTGTGCTTAATGAAGCCTTGAGCTGTGACAGAAGCAAGAATTATAATTTGGCATTGGAATCTTGTCATTTATATTCAAAAGTGCAAAGTGCAATTAAGGAAGAAAAGATGAGGCATGAAAGCAGGTTGGATCAGCTCTGGATTTTAGGTAGTATAACTGTTTTTGTCACATTATGTTGTTATTTTATGTAAAATTAGCTGTTGGTTATTGGTTGTTAATCTTTCTTTTAGAAATTGTGTTGTAAATTGTATTTGTGTGTGTTTTTTTTAAATGTAAAAAAATAAAATAAAATTCCAATGTAGATAGTTATTAGAGCTTTAGTCTTGCTTTTTTAAGTTATTTTATTTTATTTAGAGTAAATTGCAGTTTTCGTCCCTGTGTTTTGTCCAAGTCTGCGGTTTTAGTCCGACAGTATTAAATTTGTGATTTTTGTTTTTGTGGTTTCATTTCACTTGCAATTAAACCCGATCCCAATAACCTCGTTAAGTCTGGTCGTTAAACCCATAAGTGTGCCCTTCACGTGAGGCACAATTTTGTCCTTTCCCCCCAAAATACATCCCGACCCTTCACGTAATGGGGGCTTGCGAGTTATGACTGGGGTGTTTTTGGGGAGAAAAGGGATAAAACTTCCCCTCACGTGAGGGCCACACTTATGGGTTTAACGACCAACCTTAATAGGATTAGTGAGGTCGGGTCTAATTGCAAGTGAAATGAAACCACATGGATGAAAATCGCAAATTTGAAACTATTGAACTAAAACCGTATATTTAGACAAACCACATGGATGAAAACCGCAATTTACTCTTTTATTTATATTTAATTACGTGTGTAAAGTCAAAATTTAGGGTGTTTATGGTCCGTATGATTTTTAAGAAAACTCTGAATTTATTTCAATGTTGTAGATTCGGTTGTTTATCGCTTTCCAAACGAGCCATAACGTCAATCGAAGCCTGTTATACACTTAGGAAGATGTTAGATTTATAAGGTTTGAAATACGAGTGACATGTTTTTGTATGTTTATAGTTGTGAACATTAGAAAACTTCATCCTTAAACGTGTTTTTATATAAAATTTGTAGTCAAGATAATATGGAAAGTATAATAGAATAATTGTCATGTTGTTGAATAATAATAACAGGTGAGGCCGGCAAGTACACTTAGTTGTTTTTTTGTTTTTTTTTTGAACGACCAACTAAGTAACGCCGGGTACTCCGTACGTGGCCTCCGTTGGTCAAAGGTAGCCCGAGCCGGCCATTATTCCGGACGGACGAAGCCCCTAGCGGTCCACCCTATTGAGGGATTCACCAGATAAAACCCGACCCCCACGCCCGCCTAATGGCACGACAGCGAGGAGCCGGTAAAACCGGGTGAGATCAGGACTCGAACCCTGGCAAACCAGGGTCATCCCTCATATCTCCCATATATATTGGTGATAGTGAGATTTGAACCCCCTACCTCTCACTAATAAAGTAAGTGCTCTACCATTGAAATTTATATGTACACTTAGTTGTTTGTTTTCTGTAATTTTTTATTAAAATTTAAAATATTTTGTTGAGAGTTCTTCTAAACACTTTTTTTCTTTCTTTCTTTCTGGAAGGCTTCTTGTAAACACTTGATAAATTATAGGGCCTACTGTAATAGTATGTTATTTATGAATTTTAATATGGTATTGAAGATGATTTAATATTTCAGTATAAATCAAACATTTTTAATCCATAATAAATAAAAAAGTTGACTTATTTTTTATTTTTTTACAAATAGCTATTATGTTTACCATAAATATAAACTTTTTATGAATCCAAGTTATGAAAAATAAATATAAAGAGTAAAAAATGTGAAAATATAAAGATTAATAAGTTGTTTCCTAAGTATTTTGTCGTTCCCACTTTAAAGAGATGGTAAGGTGGTTAGGGTATACAATGGGAGGTCAAAGGTTCGAGTCCTAGGGGCTAGGAGAGAAAATTTGTAAAAGTACGTTACAAAGACAATAATCCATTTATTGTTAAAAAAATGTCTTAAGTATTTTGAAGAAGCTAGAGCACATAGAGTACAATATCAAGAAAAAACATTAAACTCACACCAAACATTTCAATCTAAAATAAATGTAGTTTAGTCTTTTCTTTAATCGATATATAACAACTCTCCTTGGTATTCTCCATGATCTTTTCTGAATTACTTTTAATGGTGTTATAGAGCCAGTCATTTCTCGCGTTTCAAATGATAGGATGTATCTTTTTTTTGTAAGATTTATCCGGTATGATTATTGAAACTAAAGGAGGTCCGGTCCTTAAGACTTGAGAGTTCTCCATACCCGCATAGAGTTTACACCATGTCTTGACCTTACTCGAAACTTCAGTTGCAAATTGGCCGGTCACGAGTAAATTGTTAGCAAATTAAGGGAGGGCACATACTATATTTTTACATGATGCTTTATGTTCTTACAATATCACGAAATATATTAATCAAAATATTCTTAGTAAATAATATTTTATTTAATTTAAGGTGATTAACTATGATTAAGGTTCGAATTTCAATAATTGATGCTGCTTGTATTAACTTATATAAAAACAACGACAATTCTGTGTATGAAAATTGACTTTTGTTAGTCAACGCTAGAATATCCGATTTCATTATTTGGGCCGGGAATTATGTTATGACATTCCATCTTTAAATAAATTTAAACAATATATTGAGTCATCATAATTTGTATTTATTTAATGGAAAAAGGAAATTTTTTTTTAAAAAACAAACTTTGAAATAACACAAATTCGGGTTAGAAAAGCCTAACCCGAACGACAAGAATTACACATGGAGCAAAGGGTTTATGGCCCCTCTACCCAATTCAATTGTAACTTACGATTACAAGATGAAATCCATATAAAAGTAACCGAAACAATGAAATAAAAAAATAAGATCTTTATAACCTTCACGGGAGCCAAAAATAATCTCGTTTCAAGTTCTCCAAATGAACCACCAAGTAGTAAAAGACAATCGCCTCGGCCGCATCTTTTTTCTTTTTCAACCATCTACCGAAATCCAGCCAATCAACGATGCTTTCCGGACCTTTATTGGATGGAAATACCACATCCAACCACCTACCAGTCGCGCCCCAAATCCTCCCAACTTGAAGACAACCACCGAACGCATTATCCAAAATCTCCATCGAGTTCGAGCAAACCAGACATAGAAGGAATATCTATACCTTTAGGACTGAGATTTTATCTAGTAGGAATACGATTCAAAAGCAAACGCCAAACCAAGATATTCCATTACACAATATTTGAAAGTAATTAGAAACTCGTATGGTTATGAAAAAATTACCAACGATCATTTTTTTCTTCAAATTTTCTAATAATAAAGCTAGAAATGTACAAGTACAGGTCAAAAAGTTACATATACGTACCTCATTAAGTTGCATAGTTACTGTATCTTGTACGGGATATATACATGCGACTTCGTGATATACATATTTGTTTAGTTTTTTTAATTATATAAACCTTGTTATAAGAAAGGTATATTGGTTTTTATTAGTCACAACTATCCCCTTTTGGTCGCTGTCGATCAAAACTAACGAATTGGCTGCTGGTGGTCCCAGCTTTTAACGCATTTGGTCCCAACGGTCGCGACTAACAGAATCCTAACGTTGTTAGTTGCGGGTCGTCGGAAAACGTTTTTGGCCCTGAAAACTCACGTGTTTTCCCATAAAACACCACCCGAACAACGCCGCCACCACTAATTGACTCACCACCAACCAACCACCACCACTTGAGCACCACCAACCGTTTCCGTCGATGGTTCTAGGGTTCCAATGACCTTAATAATTGGGGCTTTTAATAGAAAAAGGTTCGTAAAGATCCGATACAAAGTTACAAAGATGTTTGGGACAAAAATGTTGAATTTTCCGGGGAAAAAAGTGAGTTTTCAGGCCAAAAGCGTTTTCCCGGCGACCTGCAACTTACAACGTTAAGATTCTGTTAGTCGCGAACCATTGGAAACAATTACGTTAAAATCTGGGACCGCTAGCAACCAATTCGTTAATTGGGATCAACAGCGATCAAAATGCGATAGTTGACATTAATAAAAACCAATATACGTATAAAAAAATATAAAAAACTAACTGGCTTCTAGTAGTTTATCGATTTTCTTCCAATAAAACCAAAACGACCAATTGAATACAACATGTCGGTTTTTCAGAGAATAAACAACTAAACAATAATAACTTGTTACAACAGGAATAAGCAAGTTTCATTTCATATAAGCCAAGAATTCTTTTTTGTCACTCCATCAATATTTAAATCAAATTGATTGATATCAAATAATATAACAAATGAATGTAATCTATATATTTATTTAAGGAATAAAGCGTGACACGTTTTTTGCACTCTTTTCTTTTCGTGTTTAATAAGAAATTATTATAATAGAATCACATTTGATCGGTTTTTTAAAATACAACAAATAAAGTGGTCTCAAATTTGTATGATAGATAAAAAATAAAATAAAAAAATACATAAAAAAAACATCATAAGAACATATATTCCGGCAGGTCATCGATTGTATTATTATTATTACTTAAAATATAATTTTCCGTATGAGATCTTTTTAAAAGTTTGTTTGGTATTTGATAAACGTTCACAATAGAAAATCAGACTACGACGTTTTCAACTTAAATATTAAAGTGACGTTCTTTAGGTTTGTATTTCGTAAGTTAATTTTTGATCGACCATTGAAATGAAGCTAGCAAACAGATAGAAAAGAAGCAAAGTTAATTATATGATAAAAGAGAGTTTTTCGATCAAACTAAGTGATCGGCAGTATTTACTATCTATATAACTTTCTCACCAAAAAGAGTAATTAGGAATATTATCAAGTATACCATATGTTCTTCCAAATTCAAGAGAATATCCTGTGTTGGTGAAACTAGCTACACGTAAAAAACAAAAAATAAGAGTTCAAAGCTAGAACCGTATTTGTAATTTAGTTGTGATAAAATAGTTGTGCATGTAGTTAGAAAATGCAAAATAGCATAAACATACAAGTATTTATGATTTTATATATCTTTGTTAAACTAAGTCCAAATAAGGAAACAAAATTTAAAATATACGGTAATTTTATTTATGTATTAAACTTAACAATTACTTTCAACGAATAAAATATATTTGAAGTAACTTTTAAGAACTTTTCTTTATCAAATAAAATATTCAATTTTCATTTACTTTATATAGAAGACCAAATCATTTGAAACTAAAAGCTCATATACAATTTTTATGTATTTTTTTTTTATTATTTTCGAACACCACCTCAAAAGCATTCCAGGAACAACCAATCAACCAGCTAAGTTATTAAAAAAGGAAAATAATTCTATAATATATTCATTTAAGTTCCATATTTGTTAAAAAGGTTAAAAAGATAAGTTAAATAACGAGACCGTATTTATTATTTATCCGTTAAAAATATCTTCCAAAGCATCTCTTTATTCATGAGAATCGTATTTCATCGACAACAAGCATTGTTGTCACCTTCTTTTACGCGGTCTAATATATCCAATATACAAACCCATATTATTGGCAACATAACAAATCACCTAAACTACCAACTTGTTAGATATGTTCTTATCATCAAATTATCAATTTGATTTTATGTGGGACAATATCAAACCTTATGATTAAAACACCATTTTTGTGGACACTCATCAAATAAGTTAATAACAACATTTATAACATAACTCCCACCATTATTACCCCACTAAACCCCACGACCCAAAGTGGGCCCCACTCTCCCTCTAACCAAAGTCAAAAAATCATTTCTCCAAATCCTTTCTTGATTATTATTTATATATCTTCCAACAATTAACATGTTTACATGCTCTTCACTAATCATCATCATCATCATCATCATCATCATCATCATCATCATCATCATCATCATCATCATCAAAATATTCAAAAACACACACACTACACAACACACACACACTAGTATGTGAAAATTATGAATGTTTGTCATCCTCACCTGGGCCCACCACTCTAAATTCTGTCCTATCTTCTCTCTCCACAAACCAAAAAAAAACCCCACCTCTCCTTTCCTTCCATGTCAAATTCCTTTTGATAAAACACACACACAAACACACACACCACTGTGTGTATCTATATGTTCTTGGTCAAGACTTAAACTTTTCAAGAAACACTTTCTGGGTTCTTACCAAAATCCAAAACCAACAAAAACCCATATCCCAAAATTTTCATAAAATACACACACACGCTTACACCCTTAACTGTGTGTATTTCTATTTTCTTGGCCAATACTTAACTTTTCAAGAAACACTTTCTGGGTTCTTACCAGAATCCAAAACCAACAAATACCCATATCCCAAAATTTTGATAAAACACACACACAGTCACACACACACACTTACACACACAAATGTGTGTCTCTCTATTTTCTTGACCAATATTTAACTTTTCAAGAACCACTTTCTGGGTTCTGACCAGAATCCAAACCCAACAAAAACCCATATCCCAAAACCAAATCTTTTCACAGGATCCGAATAAAAAAATGATGACCCATTTGAAAAAACTGAAGCTTTCTGAACTGGGTTGTATCTTTTTCAGCTTCTCCTTCATATTATGCCTGTTGTTCTTGGACTACCGGTCCATGGGTTCAGGGTTCAGGGCTCATGGGCACCGTGGGTTAGGTGCTTGGTTCGGGTTAAGTGGGTCTACTCATCCGGGTCATGAGGTTTTCGGGTTTCTTGAAATGGGTCGGGTCGGAAAGTGTGATATATTTGATGGGAGTTGGGTTTGGGATGAAAGCTATCCGCTTTATGAGTCTAGAGATTGTTTGTTGTTAGATGATGGGTTTAGATGTTCTGAGAATGGTAGACTTGATGGGTTTTATGCTAAATGGAGATGGCAACCTAAAGATTGTAACTTGCCCAGGTTCTAATCTTTTTCTATCTATAGAGTATATATATATGTACATATATACACGTATATATAACAGTATTGTGTGTTTTTGTGTGAGATATGAATTGGGTTTTGGTTAATTTGAATTGGGGGTGCCAGGTGTGTATGGTTTGGGTTGGTTTTGGGTTAAAACCGAAACTTTGGTTTTTGAAGTTTTGAAAACCGTTCGGCTTTCGATTTTTTGGTTTTCATCTGGGTTGGGTTCGGTTTGGGTCATTTTGGGCTAAACCCAAAACGTCAAATTTTGAATTTTTGAAAACTGTTTGATTTCGATTTTTCGGTTTTCATCTGGGTTGGGTTCAGTTTGGGTCATTTTGGGCTAAAACCAAATCAAAAACCGAAACTTCGGTTTTGAGATGTTGAAAACTGTTCGGTTTTGATTTTTCGGTTTTCACCTGAGTTGGGTTCAGTTTAGGTCATTTTGGGCTAAAACCGAACCAAAAAACCAAAACTTCGGTTTTTGAATTTTTGAACACCGTCCGGTATTGATTTTTTGGTTTTTGTCTTGGTTTGGTTCAGTTTTGGTTATTTCGGTTTTTCCAATTGAGCTCACATGCAAAACCAAAACCAAACCAAAGTCGAACGGCAAGTTCAGTTTTTACGAAAACAAAAAAACAACCGTCAATTTTATTTCAGTTCGGTTTTTTCAATTACGAATTTCGGTTTCATCCAAACCCCTAATTTGAATTATATATGATATAGTAAGGAAGATATGAATTCATGTTGATGTTTGCCACTTTTGGAATTTTTGGTCACATGTGTTGTTAAAGTATTTTGTTGCGACATGAGTTTTTGGATTATTGCAAATTTACACTTTGAGTTAATTTTACATTTGAATGAATATTGAGACACAAATCAGACTATTGCGGCTTTAAATTGCGTGAATTATTGGTGTTTGGATATGCTTTAAATTGCGTGAATTATTGGTGTTTGGATATGCTTTTCAAAAGTATTATTGTAGTTTAAAGATTTAATAATATAATAATTAAAAATGTGTAGTTTACACACAAGGGTAGTTAGGTAATTTTCCATTTAAATGATTGATAAGACTTAAGATTATTATGGCTTTTAATTGTGAGAATTAGGGGTGTTTGGATATGGTTTTACAAATAGTTATTTGTAATTTAAAGATTTAATTTTAATACAAGTATACAATCAATTGTATAGTTTAGATAAGGGTAGATAGGTAATTTCACATTTTATTTTATATATTTTTTGAACGGCCGATTTTATTAAAAAAAAGGGAATTCAAAAGCAAAATTTTTTTATAAATAAGTTATTATTTTTTTTGAAAGGCTATAAATTATTTTAAATATTTAGAAAGGCTATAAATAAATTATTTATTTCACAATTTTGAAATATTAAATTCAGATATTTAGAAAATAAATTTTTATTGTGATTTTATTCAATTGCTTTCATAACATATAATTCACGGGTTTGAGTTTAGTCTAAATATTCAATACAAATATACAATTAGTTATATAGTTTAGGTAAGGGTAGTCTGGTAGATAGGTAATTTCACACTTATTTATATATATTTTTTGAACAGCCGATTTTATTAAAAAAAATTCAAAAACAAAAATTATTTATAAATAAGTTATTATTTTTTTTGAAAGGCTATAAATTATTTTAAATATTTAGAAAGGCTATAAATAAATTATTTATTTCGCAATTTTGAAAATTATTTATAAATAAATTGATTTCATTAGGGGTGTTCATTGAATCGGATAACGGATTATTCGGGTTATTCGGTTCGGGTTATTCGGATTTGAAAATTTTTGGATCCTATCCGAAATCCGATCCGATCCGAATTAGGAAATTTCCTATCCGATCCGAATCTATCCGAATTCAATTCGGATCGGATTCGGATAATATCCGAATAATCCGAAATTATCCGAATAATCCGAAATAAACCTAAAAAAATTTCGTATTTTTTTGTTCCTAACATTTAATAGTTTAGAATCACAATAAACATACAAACCGAAAAATACGAATTACTCTTAACACAAATTTAAAGTTTAAACTTTTTTTTTTTTTTTAAACTCAAAAACACATTAAATAAATATATAAATAATCGAAGTTTTATATAATTTACTATAAAACGATTACAATAAAGTGGCAGGCAAACGGGCAACAAGCTGCGCCGCAACCCCCTTTTGAACAGCAAAGCCAATCCTGCTAAAAACGAAGCTTTGAGACCTAGAAGCTGAAGAGGTTCCGTGTACGACGCGCTGAACCCTACTCAAAAATTTCACAGCCTCTGGAGCCAGAAAACCAAATGTATCAAAGACAAATGGTAGAAAGACATGTTGATTATCTAAACAAGCTTTCTCGTGTTTTTAATTCGGATTAAACGGATATCCGAATAATCCGAACAATCCGAATTTTTTCAAATTCCATATCCGAATCCGATCCGAATCCGAATTAGTTATTCGGATATTCGGATTGATCCGATCCGAATATCCGAATAAGAATTTGGATCGGTTTATTTGGGTTTCGGTTTCGGTTCGGATTTCGGTTTTTTTCAGATTTCGGATTTCTTGAACACCCCTAGATTTCATGACATATAATTCACGGGTTTGAGTTTAGTCTAAACGGGCTCGGGCAGTTTCGACCTGTCAACCCAAACACGACCCGTTTAGCAGTCATATGAAATCTTACTAATGTGGTTATTTTTCATATCTTTGAATGCAGGTTCGATGCGAAAACAATGCTAGAAAGACTACGAAACCGACGATTAGCATTCGTTGGTGATTCGATTGGAAGAAACACTTTTATGCATGTTATCAACTGCTGTTACAAACAAATCTTCAATATATGAAGTTAACGGGAGACCGATCACTAAACATACCGGTTTCATGGTGTTCAAGTTCGAGAATTTTAATTGCACGGTCAAGTATTACAGGGCCCCGTACCTGATCCTGCAAGGCAGGCCGCCAGCTGGCTCACCGAAACAGGTTAGGACCACTTTGAAAGTCGATAAGATGGATTGGGGCTCGGTGAAATGGAATGTTATTGTGTTCAATAGCGGGCATTGGTGGAACTCTGAAAAAACGATACGCGCCTAAGTGTTGTTGTTTGTTGAATCTTTAGAATGATAAAAATTGGAACTTTAGTGAATCTTGAGAAAGTTAAAAATTGAAACTTTTGTAAAATCTTGAAAATGTTAAAAAAATTGAAACTTTTGTAAAATCTTGAAAATGTTAAAAATTTGAACTTTTTTAAAATCTTAAAAAAGTTATAAATTTGAACTTTTGTAAGATCTTGAAAAAGATAACGTTTGAAACTTTTTGCATGGTATGACGGGTCAAAACGGGTTTGGGTTGAAATGAGCGGGGTTAGATGGTGTTGGCCCGCAAAAACTTTTGTTGTTCACTATTCGAATCTTATATATAAATAACATTAGCATGTTAATTATGATTAAAAAACATTTTTATTACAATAATAAGTTGTATCTTTGAACAAAACCAGTTAATAGGTTTTAACCCGTTTTTCGCTTGGCTAGTTTTTTGTTTGACCTGTTTGAGATAAAAGTCTAAAACACAAACCAAATAAACTCATAAGTAATGGGTCAACACCATTTTTCTATTTTTTTATATAAATATAAGCAAGGTGCTAATTATGATTACCAACTCAATAATGATTAATATCTTTTAACTAAAATGATTTTGGAGTGACTTTGGATTTCCAAATAAATAAATAACATGCTAATCATGATTTATGATTACCAACTCATAAATGATTATTATAACTAAAATGATTTTTGGAGTGACTTTGGACTTTCAACTCGTTTGACCCGTTTCTCTTTTAGCTAACTTTTTTTTAACCAACCCATAAATAAACGGGTCGAATTTTTTTTTCTTCAGATTGTTTGATCTGATTTTGAGGTTCTTGTGTATCAGGGGTTGTTACTTTGAAGAATCAGGACATGTGAAAATGAATATGAGCATCGAAACCGCGTACTTAAAATCGGTTAATACAGTTTTGGATTGGATAAGTAAAGAAGTAGATACAAATAAGACACAAGTTATATACCGCGGGTATTCTCCCGTGCATTTCAGGTTCGTGTTCATAAGTAAACGGGTCAAAGTTACCACCTTTATTTTTTTTAATAAATATTTTTTTTTTTTATATTTTAGGGGCGGTGATTGGAAAACCGGGGGTAGCTGCCACCTCGAGACACTGCCCGACTTGAGTTCATCACCGGTTTCACCTAGCACGATGTTTTACACGAACATACTGGGTTCGGAGATGTCAAAACGAGCGAACGGGTCATTGTTAGAAACGAAGCTAGAGTTATTAAGTGACATATATGTCATCAAAGAGAAAAGATGGGCATGCTTCTGTTTATTATTTGGGCCCGAAAGATGGCGGGCCCGCACCTTTACGCAGGCAAGACTGCAGCCATTGGTGTTTGCCTGGTGTCCCGGACTCTTGGAACGAGCTTTTGTATGCGGTTTTTCTTAAACGCGAATATTCCCTTTTTGGGGAATAATTCAACGACCGCCACTAATGCCACCAGTTCACCGCCAATGTGATGTTGGTGAGGCGGGTTTACTGGTGGCGGCAGAGTGGCGGTCGGAGGCGGGATTGTGATGGGAATTCAGTGCAAATTGCATTGATGAGGATTTTAATTTGAGTTGTAAAGATTTTTAGCGGGAAGTTTACATGTAAAGTTGGGGTATAGAAAGCATTGATTCATTCATCTTTGGGTTGAATAGAAAAGAAATACATATACTTTGGTGTCATAATTGAAGTAATTTGTAAATGTAAGGACTGATTTGCAATTTCTTGGCTTGTTATTGTAAAGATGCAACTTAAATTGATTATAATAAAAGTTAACATTGGCAAATGCAAGAGTTGTGTGGTATTGCATGTATATGTATGGGTACGTGTTGAAGGGTGTTTATTCAGAACTAATTGTGAGAACTGCATGATAAATGTTTAATAGGTTCATATATGACGTGGGTTGACAAAAAACACTTTTTGTTAAATTTTTATACGCAATTTCCGTGTTAAATATAATTGCCAAAACAATAAAAAACATATACTTTTTTCTAATAATTTGTTTTAGCTGGTTGTATGCATCAAAAATACACTCGGGGTGACTTCCAACCCGATTGTTTATAAGTTATAACTCTTTCTTTTTAATTGATCTATATATATAGCCCGAATTGACCCATTTACCTTAGGTTTGTTAGTTCGTGTCTTAACGTGTTTAACAGGTTAGAGATGACGCGCATAACACAATTATCAAACATGAAAATGACTTGTTTAACAATTGACGTTGATAATTTGAGCATGACAGTTATATGTTTTATGTACCCTTACTAAAATTTCATTAAAAGCTAACATTAACCACACCTACAAAGAAGTGAAGGATAATTTGTGTGGCTGGAAAAACTTATTTCTATAAAAATTGTGAATAACATCTAGAGTGGTGCTCATTGTTGGTTGTTTGTTTTCATCATTTTAGGAAACCATTATGGCATTATATATAAGGAGTTAAAAGGACCACTTCATGAGATTTGGAGTATAGGTAAGTGTAAAAGTGGATATTTTTCTTGCGGGGGCAAAGGATTTGGATTAAGCTCAAGCTTGAGCTCGGCTCGTTTAATTTAAAAGAGCTCTAGCTCGTTCTAAAATTTGAGTTTGGCTATTGAGTAATTTGTCAAACTCGAACTTGGCTTGAGCTTGACTAGTTTATTACTTGGTAATTTTTTTATTATTTTATTTTCATACATGCATGAATATTTGTAGGCATACTTGTAATTATAAACTTATATATTGTACAACATAATATTTAGTTATTCTTACCATAACTATATATGTAACACCAGTTATTATTATAATTATTATTAGCTTTTATATAGCTGTTAAACTGTGATCTTATTATTAATATTATTATTAATATTATTATAATTAGTAGTAGTTTTTATATAGCTGTTAAACTTTGATTTCCTTTATTTTGCTTCATACACATGTACTTAGAGCCGAGGGTCTCTCTGGAAGCCACCTCTTTATTCCTTTGGATAGAGGTACGGTGTGCCTACATCCCACCCTCCCCAGACCCTACTTATAGCTTTGCTGTCGGTGGGATTTTACTGGGTATGATTGATTGATTGATATGTTAAAAAGAATTGTTTTATTTATATATAAGAGGCTCATGTAGGCTTGTAGGCCTAGTCAAGCTCGGTATATAAAGCTTGGGCTTGAGCTTATTTATTATATGAGCTAGATTCAAACTTTGACGAGTCAATCTCGAGTGCTTAATGTTGACACCACACAGACACTTAAGCAAATCCAAGTGCTCCAATCAGTTTGTCAAATTATAAAGCATACATACTTCAGATTAGGATAAGGTTATGTTTATCAAGTGCACCATACAATCATACACATCCACTAATATGACTGATGGAACATAAATGTTGTCAATACCTTTTAATTACTTTATATCAGCCAACAGATTTCAAATCATGGTCAACTTTGATACCGATTCCACGACTTTACTCAAATGGCTCAAGAACAATTGATCATAATCAAAATAACCCAAACCGAAATACTTGGTAAACAAGCTTAAAGCTTACAAATTCTTTATTAAAATCAATCACCTGATTTAACAAAATACCTAACAGCCATATTTATAACTAAAAATAAACAGTTGGACCGGGCCAACTTAATGGACCGGATGCTCCTGCATCATTTGGATTTTTAATATCTTTTATTATTCGTTTAAAATTCAAGTTTCCTAATATTTATATTTCTTGTTTAGTAAGATAGTCTTTAGTATAAATTGGATGTTAGGGTTTATTGTTTTAGTTAGTTTTTGGTTGAATATTATATTGAAGAACTTTGTTCTTGGAACCTATGGTTCAGTTTATCGGTCTTTGATTAACTAAAGTGTCATGACCCATTTGAATGCTTCCGTTCCAGCATCAAACTTCCTGATAGTGTATGTCACCACTAAGGTTGATACAATTGGGCAGGTGGATCGGGTAGCAGGTTAAAACGGGTTCGTATCAAACAAGTCGTTTTAAAATAAATATTGAATCAGATCAAAATGGGTTCGGGATTAGCTGGTCGATTACATATGCCCTTTTGACAGGTGAAAATACTGAAAATTTGTGGGAACTAATGAGCTTTTAAATTAAACAAAAATGTGTTTCATAAACCGAGTAAACGATAAAGACTGAAAATGATGTATACAACACACCCACCCTTCCGAAACGGGCTGGTAATGATAATAAATTATAAAAACGAGCAAAACCTGTTCAAGTAGTGAACCGACTCCACATCTCGATCCATTTCATCAAAACATCATTCCTTCAGCACCGTTCATCTTCTCCAAATCTTCTTGTGAAAGAAGGGTTTTCTTTCCACCACCACCAGTTTTGTCATACGGCTGTGCCATTTTCCGCAGAAACTACAAGCACAGAACAATGATCCTCGGTGAATTCGACCCGCTTCATTTATCAACTTGTTAATTTAAGTTAGACGATGGGTCAAACGGGTTGAAAGATTTACCTCTCTTGCTATATGAACCGCCATATCTGTACTCAAGTTAAGGTGTGCGTCACGCAGATGAGACAAAATCCATCCAGGCAATTTGGATCGTTTGTCATGTCTTGTATATCTACATATATTACATGTGACATAGATATAAAACCAAGTGTTTACAACCTCAAAAATTATATATATGTACAAAACGAACAAGCAAACATACAAACCTTTTGTCGGCAAATATCATCATTCCGTAATCCGCCTTTGAACGAATAACTCGTCCCACACACTGAGCAGCTTGTCTCTGTTAGCATTACCATCATCAGACAAAAAAAAATAAAAAATAACAAGCAGGGTAAAAATGTAAAATAAAAAAGTACCAATGCATCAAAAGTCAAAAAGTCGCCTTCTTTTATCTGAAAAGTCTCCCGCAAATACTCCAACCGAGTAAGTAATATCCTGCAAGCCCAAAATTATAAGATTTAACCTAAGGATGAAGAAAAGTGTTTTCGATACGCAGATAAACGCTTTAGTTACGTACTTGCTTAATGTGTACTGGAAAGGAACACCAAACATAATTACAAGTCTCCCGTAATGTCGGTCAAAGTCAATACCTTCTGCCACTTTCCCCCTGTGATAATAGATCACGGAAACAACAGTTAAACCAATTACTATTCTTTCGAGTAATTTATATAACTAAAACTTTTGTAGCTCTTGATCAAACTAAGTTACATAATTACCTGGCAACAGAGAAAAAGACAGCACCTCTACCACAATCGCAAGCTTTACGATAGTTGTCTAATGCTAAGGTTGTTTCAACAACATCTTGTGTCTCAATAAACACTAATTTTCTTTGCATTATGTCCTGCAACATAAGTTTAAGTCAGTAAGCTCTCCATAAAATGGGTCAAAATTACAAGGAAATGAGCCAAAATTGCCACCTTCAAGATTCCTGTTTCATTCCAACTGTTGACTATTGCATCCATATACGAGTAACTGACAAAAAAGCAAACAATTCCATCGGGAACTACCGACACCATTTCCAATAACAGCCTTCCATAATTTCTCTCCACTCCAGGATCACTTCTCAAATCAAATTTTGTGCTCACTGGAAGCTGATCACTATAATAAAATAAATAAATAAATAAATAAACAACATTTACTTCGTAAGCACATACTTAAAAAAAACAGCATAATATGCACGTTATTAAGAGTGTGTTTTTGTTTGTGGATAGTTATTTTGAGATTGATGGAATAACACATGACAAATTTATCAAATCTATAAAAGTTAACTATAAAGAAATGAAAGATACATGAAATTGTTAATTATTTTACCTTCCTCGTGAGAGAACCATGGGGCAAATGCAATCCCTTGTTAACGACATAGTGAAGCTTCGACTAACCACGGGATTGAAGTTGAGAAGTCGAGGATAGAGATTGATTGGACTTAGGGTTCCAGATGTGATCACAACTGATTGAAATCGGTCAAATACGGGCTTTATTGCAAGAGATGCGTCATGGCAGCTGAGCTGGAAATATATTATTTAAAAAAGATAAAAATTTAAGAAACTCGCATAAACATAACCGGTTTTCAGTTTTGGAAATTAATCAATCATCATACTTGTTAAGTAATACAGAATGCATACAAAAAAGATTGTATTTTTCACAAAAGAATACTATATAATCCTGATATAAACTTGTATTTGTTCACGGATTTCATCGTTTAAATATGTAAATGAAATAAATACTGGAAAAGGGGGTCGAAATAAAATACCTGCAACACGGGATCAGGAATATGAGGCATTCTCTCATCATAAGGTTCAATTATGATTGAAAAACCTCTAGTGTAAGTCCCCACAAGTGTTGCAAAGTCACAAATCGTTTGAACGTGCAAAAACTCATCGGTATCAGTTATTTCCAGAGTTAGCATAAGTGAGTGGAGACGATCATAGCAAAACTTCAGCATTTTTTGGTCAATTCCAACATGTGAATTTATAGCATTAACAAATGTAAGTGGGCCCTCCTTTTCGACATTTTCTGTTTCCAAGCGCCCTTTCAAGTACTGCACTAATCTGCGTAAAACTGACAAAAAATGCTCTGCTCGACGTATGTTTCCTGGTACTGCTTCCTTTAAAATGTCATCAGGTAAAGCAGGATTTGCAAGCCAGGTGTCACCAACTGTACAAATCAAAAGAAAAAACCTCATAAATTATGATGCACAAAGTGCAAACTTCATAAAAGCGTAACATGCTATATGTAAAGAACAGTGTTTCAAGAACTTTCAAAAAGAATATTTAAGGTATCTTTCAAGTTAGCCAGTTTTATATGCCACGCCACGAAAAACGAACATAATCAAGGTCTTAAATAAAACTTCTGAATGTTAGTTACCTTAAATAGAACTTTTGAACGTGGGTTACCTTAAATTGACACATTTAAAACATTTGGCCCTCAAAAATAAGAACAAAATTAATAATTTTGGTCTATAAATATGTAATTACCTGGCAAGTTCCCTCTTTGTGCTAAACCCTCAACAAGGCGGTTATATTCAGCACGCAATCTACCAGCATCAGTGGCCTTAAACCTTCCTACCAAGTTGAAAAAAAGTTAAAAACAATAATACACCAACATGCAAAACATATATATCTTCTCAAGGTGAATTGTGATATCCCGCATGCACTTTCCCCCAAAAATTAGATCTAAATGATTATTTATCCTAAAAAATACCTGTTAATCTCCTGAGCCATCTTATTAATATTTCGGGTTGCACCTTCAATTGTTTGCCTCCTTACACTAACACTCAGAGCCTCAATGCACACATTATCAATATTATGAGCCTCATCAAATACCACTACAGATTCTCTCTGCATTTCCTTTGATATAATCCCAGCTACCTTGGGATCAAGTAAATACTGGTAACTATAAATCACCACATTTGCAAATTGCACCATAT
The DNA here is from genome assembly GCF_021521415.1 of Bidens hawaiensis. Classification (NCBI taxonomy): domain Eukaryota; kingdom Viridiplantae; phylum Streptophyta; class Magnoliopsida; order Asterales; family Asteraceae; genus Bidens; species Bidens hawaiensis. Next base: position 208,237 of record NW_027494050.1, read on the forward strand.
GTCTTGCTAGAAAGTATGGGCACCACCCTTTCTCCTTCCCAAACACTCTTAAATCCTGCCAAAAAAATGAAATCTTTGTGAGACAATGATTAAATCAAGCCAACTATAAATGAAACAGGTTAAAAAAACTGGGAAACATAGTACAAAAAGCAAGAGGAAAACAACGATTATAACTCTTTCAAACAAATTTAATACTACTGCTCTGCAATGCTTAGTAATAGACAATTGGGTACTTCAATTTCAGTGCATAATCATATGCTAAAGGTAGATATACAGTCATCCAAGTGCATATTCATAGGTTGAAGATAGTTCAAGCTTAATCATAACAATTACTACCTTAATTGCTCCAATTTCAGTACAAACTCATATGTTAAAAGCAATAGATCATTATCATTAAGGTCATTTAATGCTTAATCATAACAATTATCTCTATCAACTGTTTCAGCTTCAATGCATATTCATAGATTGAAGGTAATTCAAGCTTAATCATAATAATTACTAACCTAGCTCTGATTTAAGTGCAAGTTCATATGTTAAAAGCAATAGATCACTATCATTAAGGTAATTCAATGCTTAACCATAACAAATATCTACTATATGGTGTATCAATTTCAGGGCATATTCATAGATTGAAAGTAATTCAACCTTAATCATAACAAAATTACTAGCTTAAATTTTCGTGCACATTCACATGCCAAAAGCAACAAATCACTATCATTAATGTAACTCAATGCTAAATCATAACAAATATCTCTATAAGTGGCTTCAATTTCATTGTATATTCACAGATTGAAGGTAATTGAAGCCTATTACAACAATTACTGCCTTAGTTGTTCCAATTTCAGTGCATATTCATACGTTAAAAGCAATACATCACTTTCGTTAATGAAAAATCTCTAATAGTTATTTCAATTTCAGTACATATACTAGCTCAAGTGTTTCAATTTCAGTGTATCTTTCAAATGCTGAAAGCAACAAATAACTATCATTAAGATAATTCAATGCTTATTACTAACTATTACTAGCTTAATTGTTCCAGTTTCAGTGCATATTCACATGTCAAAAGCAATAAATCATTATCATTAAAGTAATTCAAGCTTAAATATAACAATTACTAGCTTAATTGCTCCAATTTCAGTGCAAATTCATAGGCTGAAAGCAATACATCACAATCACTTAGGTAATTCAATGCTTAATCATAGCAAATATCTCTAGTGATAGTTGTTTCAATTTCAGTGCATTTCATAGGTTCAGTGTTGAGAAAATCAAGACTAGTTGGCTGGTGAATGACAAACTTTTAGCTAATCGACCAAATTACTTGCAAATTCAATGCTAATCATACAAATATCTCTACTAGCTGCTTCAATTTCATTGCAAATTCAATGCTTAATCATAACAAAATTGCTAGCTTAATTCTTCCAATTTCAATGCATACTTATATGCTAAAAGCAACAATATCACTATAATTAAGGTAATTCAAGCTTAATCATAACAATTCCTAACTTAATTCTTCTAATTCCAATGCAAATTCACATCTCAAAAGCAACAAATCACCATAATTAACATAAACACCAACACACCTGCAACATATACACTCCCGGCGGCAACACGGCCTCCCCTCCCTCAAAATTCAATACATGTTCACATGTTGGAAGCAATAAATCACAATCATATAGTTAATTCAACGATTAAACCTAACAAATATCTCTATCAGTTGTTACAATTTCAGTGCATATTCATAGGTTGAACGTAATTCAATGCTTAATCCTAACAAATACCTCTATAAGTTGTTCAATTTCAGTGCAAACTAATACGATCATTAACCTAATTCAACGCTTAATACCAACAATTACTATCATTAACATAAACATAAACACCAACACACCTGCAACGTATACACTCCCGGCGGCAACACGGCCTCCCCTCCCTCCCTCTCAAACCTCTCAAACCAGTCACACGTCTTCACACTCTTATCCTCCACCGCCACCGCCCGAATCCAGCTCGCCGTCAACCTCCTACACGCTGCATCCACCGAATCCCTATTCTCCTTCCCAACCACACTCTCATTCACACACAAGTTCTTCCTCGACGACAAACCTAACGCCAGCATCCTCGCACTCTCACCGACACACTCGGTCTGGTAATTATACAACAGTTTCAACTCCGCTAACGTTTTCTCCATCTCGTGGACGGTGCGAGTGCAGTAGATGAGTTTGACTGGATTAGATGGTTTACTGAGGGTGTAGCTGGTGATTAGGGATAATAAGGCGATTGTTTTGCCGGTGCCGGTTGGCATCTCGAGGAGGCAGTGGCCGCGTGCGTCTAGGGCTCGTTTGAGGTCGAGCATGTAGGCGTGTTGCTCGGGGTAGATGTGGTCGTATGGGAAGTAGACTGTTATGTCTTCGATTTGGAACTTCATTGTTAGGGTTTGCAGGTTATGTGATTTGAATTGATTTGATTGATGGAGAAGATGAAGGTTGTTTTGAGAAACTGAAGGCAAATGTGTTCAGTGTGTGGATTGGTGTGTACATGGTTCGGTTCGGTTACGGGCTTAACTGGTTTTAAACCGGAAAAAATCAAATCGAATTAGAAACCGACGGTTCGGTAATGAGATTTATTAACACCGTAATATTGGTTTTGGTGTGGTTTTGTGTTTTGTGAATAACCAAAAAAATCGAACCGAACTGAAATAATCAAAAAACTGCAAAACCGTAATAACTGAACTGAACAAATTGTAACCGTTAAAACTGAACCAACTTACAACTATTTGTTTAATTCTTCATGTGATTAATAATAATATTACTTTATTAAATGTGCATTATTTATGTTGAATTACTTTTTGATTGAATTATTTATGTTTTATCCATTTGAATATTTGTTTTATATTTAACGTTTGCTATAGAATTTATGACATTTTAATTTTAAAGGTGGGCATCTTTTTTAGCTATTAATATTCCATGCACAAATAAACAATATTTTGTTAATCATTATTTAAAAAAGATATTAAGCCCAATTCAATATCTTGGGTCAAACTTTTTTGGCCCAAAATACGAGTAGAAAAACCAAAAAACCGAATTCAAAACCACACTAAACCCGAAAACCGAAAATCAAAAAAACAAAACCAGACGGTTTTGAAAATCCAAAAGCTTGGTTTTCGGTTCGGTTTTAGCCCAAAACCGCACCGAATCGCACCATGCACACCCATATTTTTAAAACCTGTTATTTTGCCCGTATATGCGTGACCTCACAATAGTATGCGCGTAACTCGTTCCGACTCGGCATTGTTCTAACCTGAAATCCACTTTGACTTGACCCCTTTCGACCAGAACTTGTCTTGACTAATCTGAACCAGATTAACCTTTTTTGTATCAACCTGTTCCGACCTTAACCCTTTTAGACCTATGACCCGAACCGTAAAGTCTTTAAAAGATTCACATATATATGCTATTGGCCCCTCAAATTTTAGTTTCACATGTATACGTTTTTTGCCCATCAACTTTTGTTTTTCATGTTTCGCATATATATTTTGTTGGCTACTAAACTTTGGTGATGAAATTTTTGCCATGTAACTTTTGCCGATACGAATGGAACCAACACCGACCGAATTACGGTCGAGTATAATCGCAACACACGATAGCGTATGAATTGCCACACTAGTTTCACATTTATATTTTTTGGCCCCTCAACGTTTGTTTCACATATTTTATTTGTTGGCTCATTAACTTTAATGGTGAATTTTTTTACCCTTACATCTTTACTTTTTGGTCCACACAATACTTTTAGTATACATCCTGCGTTGGGGACTCAACTAATAGATTTCGCACAAAACCATATGAGTCCCAATCGTGTGGCGAAGCAAAGGTTGGCTTGCATATCTTATTAATGTTTAAAAAATGTCTCATCCATAGAGTTATCAAGCAACATTCGGGGACACTCATTAGCGTGCATTCATCGAAGCTAAGTCTCTGTATGTTACTATAAGACCATCTCAAATGCATTGCATTTAGACTGTGTGTTGTGGAATAACTAAAAAAACAAGAGGGTTCCTCATCTAGAAAGTAAATGGGCCAAAAGAAGCCTGAAAATGGATATTTCAAATGCAGTTTCGTTGCACTTTAATACTATAAAAAATGCAATTTTTCTGCATGTTATGCTATCAAAAGTGTGTCGTTTTTGTTGTATTTTAATGTTGTTAAAGTGCAGCTTCGCCTTATAATGTTGTTAAAAATTACAGTTTTTGCTGCATATTATTCTGTCAAAAGAGTGCAGTTTTTATTGCATTTTAGGGTTGTCAAAAGACAAAGAAAGTTAGTTTCTTTTACTTTATTGTCACAACATTGTTTGGTGTGTGTGTATATATATACACATGTGTGCGTCTGTGTGTATACACCCCTTAATTTTGTGTCACAGCCCCCGACCCCTATACCCCGGGAGGGAAGTCGTGAACATTGATTGGTGGTATCGGTGTTTATTAAATTACTTTGCAGCGGAAAATTTCATCAGAACCGTAGTTAGGAAAAATGATCAGAGTTATAAAAACACCATGATTATTATTATGATAAACCGGGAATTTAATCCCTTTTTATACAAACAAAAGTTTTATAGGGTTAAACCCTAATTTACAAAACACGTTTCTTTATTCTGGTCACAAGCCACTTATTTAAGCTGAAAGCCCGCAGGCGTCATTCCTTTGTCTTTAACAAGTCACCTGAAACATGTTTAAAATGTTTGATCAACAAGAAATACTGGTGAGTACATTCATTTGTAAATGACCCATTTTACAGTTACAGCATTAAGATGTTTTTACATCTGCATGCTTACAAATTACCGAAAGGTACTTGTCACTCGACCGTATCTATGACTGTGGTCATATTACTTATTGACTAACACTTGTCCAATAAGTAACGTGTAATAGCCCATTTGCAAGCCTTGTATACAAAACCCCACAATATCAGTAGTAACCATCCCGTAAGTCTACAGAGACTTAATCACTGTAATGTATTTAAAATACTTTTAAAAATATATTTGAAACATTTAGACCATCTGCCATGAGTTTTATAGGTTTTGAAATTATCAAGGAAGTGTCGAAAAAACAGTTGTCTCACGCAAATGTGAGTGGTACAAAAACTCGAATGTCTTACCTTGCAGGTTTACAATTAAAGAAAACCTCCTGGTATTAAGCACCTAGGATAAACACAATGTAGTATCACTAGATTAGTATAAAACCAACAATCATAACGATAATCACGAGAGTAGAAACTTTACACGATGGCACAATGTCATACCTTAACAGGCAGAGCTTTCGGATTCGTGTATATTTCTTTCGATCGGATAGGGTATCGTTACGACTCGGGTATTATACCGTTAATATGTATTAATATGTGTGTGAAATTTCAGAGAGAAAGAAGAGGTCTGGGCAAGGAATAAACGTCCCATTCTCAACCTATTTATAGCAGGTTTTGGACCCCATCACGGTACGCGATGGCCATAAATAGGAAGTCGTCGCGTACCGCGAAGCATCTATAGCTTCGCCGAGTCAGCCCTAGGCCTGCTACGTGGCACGCCACGTGGCAGGCTACGTGTCACATCTGCGTAACCTTCACGTCACGGTACGCGATGGAAGGATTTTTATTTTATTTTATTATTATTTTAATTTCCAACAAAAATACTAAGACGGCTCGCGACGATGCGAGCGTGCGAAGTGCAAAGTGCGCCATCAAAGCGCCACATTGCGCCCATCGCACTTCGCCCGAGCCCGTGCGCGTACGGGTGCTTCGCACCCTCCGCTAGGACCACTGGGTGTGATATGCCTTATAAGAACATTAACATAGAAATTTCCTTTCTTATAAAGAGCTCACTAGTTTGTTAATCTAGCGATGTGGAACAAGAGTTTACAAACCTATTTATACTATGGTGGTTCTTTCTCCATTTCTTTCCTCCACCAATGTGGGATGGAATTTCCTTCTGTAACATCCTAAAATTTTAATGTTGAATAAAGAAAGTTACGTTTTGTGATTTTGCGTTATTAATAAATTAATATCGAGTAAAGAACGGATCATGGACTTAGATTAATTGAGATGGGTTAAATGAGAATGGGCCTTAGGTCCATGGGCTTTAAGGGATATAAATATCCCCTAAACCCTAAACCATCATTCATTTCCATCTTATTCTCTAACACACACTCCAAAACACACACGACCCGAACCAAGATCCAAAGGCGAGGACCCGAGCTTGTTGGTGCTAGATTGTCATGACGAACCACCAGCTCGTGTTCGTAGTTCGACTCATTTACGGTACGTTTATATCGAGAACTTGTTCGTTTAGGTTTGGATTAGTATAGAAATGATAGATCTGTGTTTGTATGGTAAAAACGAATCCAACAAGGCTAAACTTACTGAAAATGGTTATGATTTGATGGGTTAATCGATTGATAAAAGAACCCGTAACCTATATGCCTAAATCGCACCCTTTAAACATCGATGTTAGGTCGATTTGATGGTTGGGGTTTGTAGGCGCTGGTCAGACGATTCCGTGGATACCTAAATCGAGTTATTTGGTTAAGAAACGAAGGATTTAAGAACGAACAGTAGCTGCAGCCGACAACTTCGCCTGCAAGCTAAGTTCGCCTGATGAACTTCGCCTGCAAAGCTAAGTTCGCCGGATGACAACTTCGCCTAAAGCTAAGTTCGCCTGACGACAACTTCGCCTAAAGCTAAGTTCGCCTGACGACAACTTCGCCTAAAGCTAAGTTCGCCTGATGACAACTTCGCCTAAAGCTAAGTTCGCCTGATGACAACTTCGCCTAAAGCTAAGCTCGACCCCAGCCAGGGGCTCTGCCCCTTGGACCCTGCTAGGGGCTGCCGCCCCTAGACCCCGCTACCAGGGGCGCTGCCCCCGGACCCCCGTTCGTTGTGGGTAGTAATTAAGACTAGAAAGATGATATGAGTAGTGATAGTTAATTGATATGTATACTTGTTATACAGTCAGCCGTGCACAACAGAAGAAAGGGATTACGATTAACGGTGAACGTAACCGTGTTCAGGTGAGTTTCTAGCCCCATTTATGTGTTATGTTTCGGGGCTGTGTGCATACTCGATATGTTTGTTAATACGCTTATCCTAAGAGATAAGTGTATGCCTTATGTGAATGATGTGATATGTATGAATGATTGCTTGGTGGCACGTGAACGATCTTCGGATATTGCACGTACTGTCAGGTTGTAACGCTAAGTATAAGGTAAGTATGATATGTATGCTTATGTGTATGAATGTGATAAAGTTAATAAAAGAAGGAAAGGATGGTTGTATGGTAACGAAGAGGGAATCGAACCCTACTAATATTCGAGAACTAGGGAACCGAACCCTACTAATATTCGAGGAAAGAGGGACCGAGCCCTAATAATACTCGAGGAAAGAGGGTACCGAGCCCTAATAATACTCGAGGAAGGAGGGTACCGAGCCCTAATAATACTCGAGGAAGGAGGGTACCGAGCCCTAATAATACTCAAGGAAGGAGGGTACCGAGCCCTAATAATACTCGAGGAATGTAGGGCGTAATGCTCTTTATAATGTAAGATATGAAAGTAAGTTAATACAAAAGAAAGTATGAATGAAAGAATATAAGTTTATGTGTATTGTATAGTGTATGATTAACTAGAACTCACTCAGCGTAGCTGACTTTTAGTATGCACGCAGGTGAGTAGGATGAGGCAGCTCGCTTGAGGAGACACGTGGCACTGAATAAGAAGCTGGCATCGGAAGACTCAAGACGTTTAAGTTTAATGTTTCGTTTATTTTGAAAGACAAAATGATGTTTTAAGACAAGACGTGTTTGTTATGAAATGTTTTATGAAAGCTTTTATATTCCGCGAATATTTTAATTAACTCTGATATTTAGAACTGCGTTTATGAGTAAATCCAACACGAAAGTAGGGTTACCGGTGACGGGGCCTTACACCTTCTTCCATTTCCTTACTTCTTCCTTTTATTTAATTTTTTTGGTTTGTTATATTTTGAGACCTAGTTCCGCGCTTAATTTAAAAATGAATATTATTTTAACTGGTTCGACCGATCAATGCAATCCATTCTAAAAAACAATTAGATTAACTATAATAAGAATGAAAAATTTTAGAGAAATGTTATTGATATCACACATTTTATTCGTACAACAATATAAATTTGCATGTTTACAACATAATAATCATGTTTAGGCATTAACCGTAAAGTTGAAGTTGGCGCAACTAGTTCGTATACCCAAGAGAGTTGAGCTGAACCCTAGAGTTGAAGTAGCAATATCGAACTGAAGAAGATTGTTCTCTAGTTGATGCCCGCCTATCACAACCGGTGTAATCATGTCTGACCCACCGTTAACGAACGCAAGACATAGTACATTATCATTTACTCGTACCATAGAATTTGATCCAGTTATTAACCAGATGGTGTTCTTGTTATGAAGAACTAATTCAATAGATGGAACTGTGGGTCCCACACGCGTGCCAAATATATTTGTTGCATTGAAGCACACGTCAAAGGGGCCCACAGATGCAACTCTGGTAATGTTCATGGTTGCAGCTTCTTTAATGAAGGTTGTAGTCAGTGAACTATAGATTGAGGTCTCGAGGACCGTGTATGGGTTTACAGTGCTGAGTTTGGTCCCACCGTTGCCTTCGTTGTCGATTGACAACAATGTGGTGTTTAACGGTGTGACAATTGCAAATTTTGGGTTAACTCCGTTAACCAAACTCAGTTAAGTCCGTTAGTTCATCATAGTCCACATGCATGTCACGTGTCAAACATGAGTCTGTCTGCATGTCACGTGTCAAACATGAGTCTGTCCGAGTACGTTGGTGGTCTTATAAACACAACAATAATAAATGATTATCATTATTACATGCTAAGAGTCACATGTTAAATACTATATGCTAAGTTACATGTTATGAACGATAAGCTACAAGATGCTACATGAAGTGTTATATGCTAAGTTATATATTATGTATGCTAAGTTATATTACATGAAAGGTGGAATTATATGTGTAAGTATGTTGCAAGTTATGAAGTGTTACATAAAACATTACATGCTAGTATATGCTAGACAAGTATGCTAGGATATTACATGTTACATGACACATTAGAACATATAAATAAAAGTTGTAACATGTCACATTATTTATAACATAAGTTGGAAAAATATATTTAATTATTTGACTTTTAATAAAACTAATTTTGGATGATAAAACAATATTTATAATATAAAAGACTTACCAAAATTAGGACCAAACCCCCTCCCCAAGCCAAGCCAATATGGCCGCCCCCCCCCCCCTGTAACACCCCGACCAAAGGCGGATTATACATCGGGGCGCCACATATTGCTTCATTACTCGCGACACTATTGGTGTCAATATTTATTAATACACATTTTATCGCGCACGCGCAGCGGGGAAAATAAAGAACATAAATCAAACATAAATCAATATATTATAAATTATAACATTCAAACATCAACTTGTCTTGATACATTTTAATTCTAGGTCCAAAAGTAAAAACGTCCTACGTGTCCACAAGCTCCAAAACAGCTACTGCAAACCTGAACATGTGTTAAAATAAACGTCAAACACTTGCGTGTTGGTGAGAAATCAAGTTTAATAGATAATCATAGATAATCACAGTAAATCTGCGCGCAACACGTGTATGTCTAGAGTTTAACAAGGGTGTAATCAGATTGTGATCAAGCCTAAGATAGTTCATAGATCATAGTTCAATCCATGCTCCCAATTGAGCATAAAAACGAGAAAACATCTGTGCAAGTGTAAACAAAGAAAACCGTAAACGATAGGTCTCCCGTGTTCAACTAATGGTACCAACGGAACTGCGGAATAGGCCGAACAAAGCGGTTAATGATACACACATACAAATAAACAGCCAAGTAAACGTCCTCAACACATGGGATACTGCGCGACTAAAGCTCATAAACAAGTTTAAGACTCTAAGTTTGTATGAACACATGAACATCCCAAAACATTAAAAGCAAAAAGGGATTAGGTACGAGATTACTCACTTGATAAACGATGCGGTGATAGATATGCAAGAATCAACTCTTAAACAAGCAAAGTTAACCTATAATTAAAGATTATTGTTTTTAACGATTGGTTTTAAGTATTGATTATAAGTTAGCATAATTAATAAGTAAATTATTATATATATTACCGGAAAAGCAGGAAGAACAAGGAGGAAGACGGAGGCAGAGAGGAAGACAGCAGAGAGAGCAAGGAGCAAGAAAGCAGGAGAGATTAAGTGTTTTGTGTGTGATGTGTTATGAAAAATAATACTATTATTTATAGAGAAACCCTAGGGAACACAATCCTAGAAAAGGGGAAAAGATCTCAAAAAGCAAAAGATATGGAAAGATATGGCAGCTGCAGGGGGCAAGATAAAGCTGACAGGGAACAGTAACAGGCATGGGCGGATCAGATAAAGGTACTGGTCAAGCATGGCAAAAGCAGATCTCAAAAGATAATGTCAGTCACTTTTTCTGCCAACCAATGGGGTTGGTGCGCATGCTGCGCCGAAAGTAACTTTTCAGACAAAGCAGATTAGGTCAACAGCACAAAGATAAGACAACACAAAAGCAAACGGCTAGATTTAAACAGAAGAAAACTCGAAGGATTCAGCGCGAGAAGGCTAAGGCGCGAAGGCAGACACAGAAGGTCAAGAGAGCGCGAGCGCGAAGGCAGACAGAACTATCCTTAACGCGTCGCGGAAAGAACTACATTTCTAAGCGCGCCGCGGGAAGAATCACATTTCTTAGCGCGCCGCGGGAGGAACTAAAATTCCTAGCGCGCCGCGGGAAGAACTATAATTCTTCGCGCGTCGAGGGATGAACTACGATTCTTAGCGCGCTGCGAGAACTACAATCCTTAGCGCGTCGCGGGAAGAACTACCGTTCTTAGCGCGCTGCGAGAAGAATTACAATTCCTAGCGCGCTGCGAGAAGAGTTCGTCTCGCGTATCGCTGAAACAGGTGGTCTTCACGCAGGATTCCTTGCGTGGAGCTGCGCAGACAACCTTAGGCGGGAAGGAACAAAGGACAAGCACAGAAGGAAAAGAGGGAAACAAGGCGGAAAGAGAGAAGGAAGAGGGACGGGACGGCGGAAAGAAAGAGAGAGAAAGAGGCGGGAAGGAAAATATATATTATTATTAAAAGTAAAATATAAGTATAAATATTAATTAATAAAAGAGAGATCGGGTCAGAGAAACGGGTACCTGGGTCGGGTCGGATCGGGGCAGATGTCACAGTCTCCCCTACTTTAAGAAATTTCGTCCCGAAATTTATCTCGAAGTAGGTTGCGCAGAGAACAGGTGCGGGTACTTGATCTTCATTTGATCTTCCCTTTCCCATGTAAACTCGGCTCCGCGCTTGGACTCCCAGCGAACTTTCACGATAGGGATACGACTGCGCTTGGTTTGCTTAACCTCGCGATCCATAATCTCAACAGGCTTCTCAACGAAATGCATAGTTTCATCAACTTGAACTTCATCAAGTGGAATGTGAAGGTTCTCGTCAGCTAAACACTTCTTGAGATTGGATACATGGAACGTTGGATGCACATTACTGAGCGCGGGCGGCAGGTCAAGTCTGTAGGCAACTTTTCCCACACGCGCGAGAATCTTGAATGGACCAACATAACGAGGAGCAAGCTTACCTTTCTTCCCAAAGCGGACAACACCTTTCCAAGGCGACACTTTGAGGAGAACAAGATCACCAACTTGAAATTCGAGAGGCTTTCGCCTACGATCTGCGTAACTCTTCTGTCGGCTTCGGGCAGTCAGCAGATGATCACGGATCTTGGCGATTTTATCGGTTGTCTCTTGAACAAGTTCGGGTCCTGTGATTTGAGTTTCACCCACTTCGCTCCAACAGATCGGGGAGCGGCACTTACGACCGTAAAGTGCTTCAAATGGGGCCATACCAATACTGGAATGATAGCTGTTGTTATAAGAAAACTCGATCAAAGGCAGGTGTGAATCCCAATTGCCTCCAAAATCAAGAACACAAGATCGGAGCATATCCTCAAGAGTTTGAATAGTTCGCTCAGACTGACCGTCAGTCTGAGGATGATATGCCGTACTCATGTCCAAGCGAGTTCCTAGTGCAGATTGGAGAGATTTCCAAAAGCGAGATATAAAACGGCCATCGCGATCGGATATGATGCTCAAAGGAGTACCATGGCGGCAGACAATTTCCTTGACATAAAGCTGCGCGAGATGCTCAACACGGTAGTTTTCACGAATGGGCAGAAAGTGAGCAGATTTAGTCAATCGATCCACTATTACCCAAATGCTATCATGTTTGCTTGCTGTCAAAGGTAACTTGGTAATAAAGTCCATCGCTATACCTTCCCATTTCCACGTAGGAATTTCTGGTTGTTCGAGCAAACCAGATGGCGTTGGTGTTCAGCTTTAACTTTAGAACAAGTCAGGCACTTAGCTACGAACACAGCAATATCCTTTTTCATGCCAGGCCACCAATAAGTTATGCGCAAATCCTTGTACATCTTATCAGCGCCAGGATGAATAGAATATCGAGACTTGTGCGCTTCACTCAGGATATCAGCGCGAAGATTCTCATCAAAGGGAATCCAGATGCGATTAAGATAGCAGAGAATTCCACTCAGATTAGGGACAAAATGCGCTTCCGCGCCACACGCTAACTCGGCGCGAAGGTTACCATTACTGATGGATGCGCGCTGCGCGTCACGAATACGCGATTCAAGGTTGCTTTGAATCGGCGCAAAGTGAAGATGCGTGCGCGGCAAGATACAGTTAAGCTGGCAGGGTTTTCGGCTGAGCGCATCGGCTACCACATTAGCCTTACCAGGATGATACCGGATCTCACAATCGTAATCGCTGATGAGTTCGTTCCATCGGCGTTGCCTCATGTTAAGTTCCTTTTGATCAAAGATATGCTGAAGGCTTTTATGGTCAGTGTAGAGGATACACTTAGTACCATAAAGGTAGTGTCTCCAGATCTTCAAGGCAAAAACAACTGCACCAAGCTCGAGGTCGTGAGTTGTATAATTCTTTTCATGAACCTTGAGTTGCCTTGATGCGTAAGCGATAACCTTGCCTCGTTGCATAAGAACACAACCGAGACCTTGGTTGGATGCATCGCAATACACGACAAAATCATCATTACCCTCAGGTAGCGCAAGAACAGGAGCTTCACACAACAAACGCTTGAGCGTCAGAAAGGCTTCTTCTTGCTTCGAGCCCCAAATATATGGTTTACCTTTGTGCGTAAGAGCTGTTAAAGGCAAAGCGATCTTTGAGAAGTTCGAAATGAAACGCCGGTAATAACCAGCTAAGCCTAGAAAGGAACGGATCTCAGAAGGAGAGGATGGCGTAATCCAGTTCTTGATTGCTTCAATCTTGGATGGGTCGACATGAATACCCATCTTGTTTACAACATGACCAAGAAACTGTACTTCATCAGACCAAAATTCACACTTGGAAAGCTTAGCATAGAGTTGCTCGGCTCTAAGCTTTTGCAATACCAATCGGAGATGTTGCTCATGCTCGGCCTTGGTCTTAGAATACACCAGAACATCATCGATAAACACGATCACGAATTTATCCAAGAAAGGCCTACACACCCGATTCATAAGATCCATGAAAACGGCGGGTGCGTTGGTTAGACCGAAGGACATGACCAAGAATTCAAAATGGCCATAACGAGTTCGAAAAGCAGTCTTCAGAACATCTTCATCGCGGATACGCAACTGATGATAGCCAGAGCGGAGATCAATCTTCGAGAAACAAGAGGCACCTTGGAGTTGATCAAAGAGGTCGTCAATACGCGGTAAGGGATACCGGTTCTTAATGGTGAGTTTGTTCAACTCGCGGTAATCAATACACATGCGAAACGATCCATCTTTCTTTTTAACGAACAACACCGGAGCACCCCAGGGCGAAGAGCTAGGGCGAATGAATCCTTTAGCAGTCAACTCTTGAAGTTGGCTGGCCAATTCTTGCATCTCAGCGGGTGCAAGACGATAAGGAGATTTAGCAACGGGGGAAGCACCAGGGACAAGATCAACACGAAACTCGACTTCACGAGCGGGAGGGATACCAGGAAGATCATCAGGAAAAACTTCAGGAAAATCACGCACAACAGGGATATCGCGAAGCTTCTTTCCTTCATCGGGTTTAACCACATGGGCTAGAAATGCAATACACTTCTTCCGCATGAGTCTTTGGGCTTCGGCGCAAGACATAAGCTTAAGACCACTGGAGGGTTTTTCGCCGTAAATATGAAGATCACCATTTTCTCGAGGTATGCGAATCAATTTCTTGGCGCAAATAACTTCGGCGCGATTCTTCGAGAGCCAGTCCATACCAATGATAACATCAAAGCTTCCAAGAGGCATAGGGATGAGGTCGATCAGAAAATCGTTTTCGTTAAGGTTAAGCGTGCAATCTTTAATCACAGCGTTTAATAAAATAGTTTCGCCATTAGCCAATTCAACTGAAAAATCTTCTTTTAAGTTATCGCGCGGTCGCGCAAGCTTCCGCTCAAAGGCGCGAGAGATAAAACTTCGATCGGCGCCAGTATCAAAAAGCATAGATGCATAAAATCCATTAAGCAAAAATGTACCATTAACTACGTCGTTATTCGCTTGCGCTTGGTGCGCGGTTATGTTAAAAGCTCGGCCACGCGTCACTTGGTTCGAAATTTGGTTCACCGGATTCGCTTGAGTAATCTGAACTTGTAGCCTTGGGCACGCGTTCCGGAAATGACTTGGATCACCGCAGTTAAAGCACGATCTGGGTCGTGGGTTTTGGTAAGTTGGCTGTGGGTTCTGCGGGTAGGCTGGTGGTGTTGGCGCAATCGGATTGGAGGGAGGGGTTCTACAGTACTCAACGGAGTGACCTACGCGGCCACATCGGTTACATTGTCGACACGGGACTTGAGGTGGGTGATGAAGTCTACATGTTGGGCAAAAGGGTTGGTTTCCTGTGTAAGGCTTCTTAGTTGGTGGGGCAGTAAGTGCTGGATTGGTTAAGGCATAGTTGTGGACTACAGGAGGTGCTGGGTAGGTTGACAGTGGGTTAGGCGCGTAAACTGGAGGTTGGTAAATGGGTTGTTGGGTAATGGGCGGGTTGGTAAGCGCATAGGCTTGTCTGCGCCTACGTTTCTGGTTATGGTTTGAGGGTTCTGGTTTGGTTTCTGTTGGTTCAGGGACAGTCTTGGTGGGTTTGGTCTTCTCAGTTCCCCGCAGGAACAGGGTTCCTGCTCTGACATGGTTGTCGCTGAGCACAGCGGCCAATTCGATGGCGTCAGAGAGGGTTACTGGGTTTCTGGCCCATACAGAATCTTGAATTTCCATGGGGAGACCCCCAAGGAATTTCTCGATGGCTCGGCGGGAAGGGGTAACAAGGTGAGGGACCAGTAAGCTTAGCTCGTGGAAGCGCGTCGCGTACTCGCGCGCTTCACCGCTGTATTGCTTCAAGTTCCAGAATTCTTCCTCCAGGCGCTTAACTTCGTTGGGAGGGCAGAATTCTCGCGTAAGAATTTCCTTGAATTCCTCCCATGTCATGCTAGAAGCAGCCTCTGCGCCACGCGCATGAGCTACTCCATTCCACCATGTAAGCGCTCTGGATTCCAGGACACTGGAAGCATATAGGGTTCGTCTTTCCGAGGGGCATTGGGTATGGAGGAAAGTGTTTTCAATCTTCTCAAGCCATTGGAGCATCACGGTGGCTCCTTCAAGACCTGTGAACTTCGGAGGGTTACCCGCATTAAAGGACTTAATGTTATAACTGGAGGTATTAGCATTGTTTTGGCTCAAAGTTGGGCTATTGCGGCGGCCATTTCCTGGGAACGTTGCTGTCTACGCATGCGCGAGGCTTCTCTTCTCTGAAATCGGCGAGATAGCGGAGGCATTCTATAAAAGTTTTAATTTTAGTTAATATCTTGGTTTTATCGCAAAGTATAACTTTATAAAGCTTGGTTTCACGGAGTTAGATGCTATCAAAAGTTAAAGTAAAATAAATGACCCAAATTGCAGACTTAATAAAGGTAACAAATTCGAATCAAGAACCGACAATTCACTCATCACCGTGACTTTCCGAGTTCTCAATTTAAAATAGCTAGTAAACGAGTATTGGAGATTGACGATTCATGTATCACCATGACTTTCCAATCTTCAATATAAAATATACAAGAAAATGAGTATTGGAGGTTGACAATTCATGTATCACCATGACTTTTCAAGTCTCCAATCTCAGAACATAATCGTAAATGGAAATTGAAAATCAACTATTCATGTATCACCATGACTTTTCGGATCTTCAAATCCCAACAAACGAATATGTAAGTAAAATCAATAAAAATCGAAATTCAACAAAAATCGAAATATCGCGAAATAGAACATAAAATTTATATACTGCGCAAGTGCGAGCATATTCATAAATAACGAGTAATTAACAATAAGCGCGCAAACATGAGATTTCTCTCATGCGCGAGAAGGGACTCTTAGGTATTCTAGGCCGTTACGTCTAACCACCTATCCTAAAGTCAACGAGCTCTGATACCAATCTGTAACACCCCGACCAAAGGCGGATTATACATCGGGGCGCCACATATTGCTTCATTACTCGCGACACTATTGGTGTCAATATTTATTAATACACATTTTATCGCGCACGCGCAGCGGGGAAAATAAAGAACATAAATCAAACATAAATCAATATATTATAAATTATAACATTCAAACATCAACTTGTCTTGATACATTTTAATTCTAGGTCCAAAAGTAAAAACGTCCTACGTGTCCACAAGCTCCAAAACAGCTACTGCAAACCTGAACATGTGTTAAAATAAACGTCAAACACTTGCGTGTTGGTGAGAAATCAAGTTTAATAGATAATCATAGATAATCACAGTAAATCTGCGCGCAACACGTGTATGTCTAGAGTTTAACAAGGGTGTAATCAGATTGTGATCAAGCCTAAGATAGTTCATAGATCATAGTTCAATCCATGCTCCCAATTGAGCATAAAAACGAGAAAACATCTGTGCAAGTGTAAACAAAGAAAACCGTAAACGATAGGTCTCCCGTGTTCAACTAATGGTACCAACGGAACTGCGGAATAGGCCGAACAAAGCGGTTAATGATACACACATACAAATAAACAGCCAAGTAAACGTCCTCAACACATGGGATACTGCGCGACTAAAGCTCATAAACAAGTTTAAGACTCTAAGTTTGTATGAACACATGAACATCCCAAAACATTAAAAGCAAAAAGGGATTAGGTACGAGATTACTCACTTGATAAACGATGCGGTGATAGATATGCAAGAATCAACTCTTAAACAAGCAAAGTTAACCTATAATTAAAGATTATTGTTTTTAACGATTGGTTTTAAGTCTTGATTATAAGTTAGCATAATTAATAAGTAAATTATTATATATATTACCGGAAAAGCAGGAAGAACAAGGAGGAAGACGGAGGCAGAGAGGAAGACAGCAGAGAGAGCAAGGAGCAAGAAAGCAGGAGAGATTAAGTGTTTTGTGTGTGATGTGTTATGAAAAATAATACTATTATTTATAGAGAAACCCTAGGGAACACAATCCTAGAAAAGGGGAAAAGATCTCAAAAAGCAAAAGATATGGAAAGATATGGCAGCTGCAGGGGGCAAGATAAAGCTGACAGGGAACAGTAACAGGCATGGGCGGATCAGATAAAGGTACTGGTCAAGCATGGCAAAAGCAGATCTCAAAAGATAATGTCAGTCACTTTTTCTGCCAACCAATGGGGTTGGTGCGCATGTTGCGCCGAAAGTAACTTTTCAGACAAAGCAGATTAGGTCAACAGCACAAAGATAAGACAACACAAAAGCAAACGGCTAGATTTAAACAGAAGAAAACTCGAAGGATTCAGCGCGAGAAGGCTAAGGCGCGAAGGCAGACACAGAAGGTCAAGAGAGCGCGAGCGCGAAGGCAGACAGAACTATCCTTAACGCGTCGCGGAAAGAACTACATTTCTAAGCGCGCCGCGGGAAGAATCACATTTCTTAGCGCGCCGCGGGAGGAACTAAAATTCCTAGCGCGCCGCGGGAAGAACTATAATTCTTCGCGCGTCGAGGGATGAACTACGATTCTTAGCGCGCTGCGAGAACTACAATCCTTAGCGCGTCGCGGGAAGAACTACCGTTCTTAGCGCGCTGCGAGAAGAATTACAATTCCTAGCGCGCTGCGAGAAGAGTTCGTCTCGCGTATCGCTGAAACAGGTGGTCTTCACGCAGGATTCCTTGCGTGGAGCTGCGCAGACAACCTTAGGCGGGAAGGAACAAAGGACAAGCACAGAAGGAAAAGAGGGAAACAAGGCGGAAAGAGAGAAGGAAGAGGGACGGGACGGCGGAAAGAAAGAGAGAGAAAGAGGCGGGAAGGAAAATATATATTATTATTAAAAGTAAAATATAAGTATAAATATTAATTAATAAAAGAGAGATCGGGTCAGAGAAACGGGTACCTGGGTCGGGTCGGATCGGGGCAGATGTCACACCCCCCCCCCTATACACATTCACAAAAAAATATTTTCTAACCTAATTCTCTCATTCTCTCATCTCTTTCACACCCTCCTCCAATCTCTTCCTTGCAAAAGCTTGAATATTGATCTTGATCAATACAAGTGCAAGTGATCCAAGAGAGTAAGTGGTGTGTATTGATTTGTATTATTCTTTGTTTTGGTTCTTGAGAACCTATTATCCAACAAGGGTGATGATCAATGGGGAATCCTTGTTCAATCAACAATTGAAAAGATTATGTTTTTGTAAAACTAGTGTCTTTTGTTGACTTGGGTGAAAACCCTAAAGTTGTATCTTTAAAAAAAATACTCAATGACATCTTGATGGAGAGTATAAATCTTTGTTTTGATGTTTTCTAGAGGTTGGTTCATGGATTTGAATCCTAGGAATGTTAATTGGTGATTTGTTTGAGTGATTGTTATAAATCTGATTCTGATCAGATTCGTATTAGACTATTGTTTAGCTGATAAATCGATGATAACTTAATTTTTTTGGACGATTTATGATTCTATGATATACTACTTGGTGTCTAGTTTCTGTGGATATATGATTTTTAATTTTTGGAGATCGTTTGATACGTTTTTATGATTTTATGAAATTGATTATCAAAACTGTTACGGGTTTCCTGAAATTACTTCTTACTATAAGTGTTATATCTTGACTATGGTAATTGATAATTGAGTGATTCCAAATCTGGAAGAATATTTAGGATGTTAGGAACATGCTCCAATTGGTCTCACATTATTTAGAGTTATATTGAATTTTTGGTGAATTTATACTTTTGATTGGTCACTGACAGACCTGATTGTGCAAGGCTGTAGTATATGAATTTTCATGATTTTTGTATGCATGAGAAAATTATAACAAAAATAGTTTTGAAATCCTAAGACATAGAGGTATTCTGTGTAAAATAATGAGAATTTATTGAGTTAGGGTGATATGCTAGAATCGTGCATCTTTGCTAGGTTATAACTCACTATATGACTGCTAGTTTGAAATTGCTTGATAAGTGTTGTCCAGGGCTATGAATCTTTGTTAAATGATTTGATGAGTTGCTAGGACACAAGTTTGACTTAGGAACCTTTTCGGTTTAACCAAAGGGGTTAGTCACGCTTGACCATTGAAATTGATACATGCTTGATGTTAGCCAATGTGTTATATCATAAGCCACCAATGTGTCGTCGGGTCAACTCGGTCAAAGTTTTGGTCCTTGGTCCACAGGAGTCAAACCTTGGTCAAAGGTCAACATAGAAGTCAACTTTAGTTAAAGTCAACAAAAGTCAAACTTTGGTCAAAAGTCTTTTTAAAAACAATGGGAGATTTTTGGATACTGGTGGTTCTAGGAACCATCCCACAAGTTACTTACGTACTTGCATTTTTAGGGTCTTAGAACGTGACGCATTTACTTCGGTCGGATTTGTGTAATACCCGAAGCACCAACAAGGTGAGTTTACGGCCCCACTTTTATACTCTTCCTTTGGGGGAGGAAACATGCAAAACTGTTTTACTTTACTTGCTCTAAATCTTTACACAACCGTTTGGTTGCTTATAACGTAGTGTTTCTTTGCCATGAAAAGTCCTCACAAACATCGGACCGTTAACTAAGGTTAACTGGCGTGGTAAATTTAAATAGTACTATTGGGTTTGACAAACCCCACCCTGCATTATTCTCGACTGGAGGTCGAACGGGGTGTAACTTTGACCAAACATTGTTAAGTTTTGGCAATACTTGACTTGAGGCAATAACTAGTCAGCTTCGGTCGTGATGGAAACATAACACTATGCGGCAACGAGTTAACTAAGTGTAGTTAACCATGGGCCACTTTTATTTATAAATGTTTATGAACTGATAGAGCATAACTTACTTTGAAAACCTGTGAACTCACCAACCATATGTGTTGACTCTTTTTAGCATGTTTTCCTCAGGTCACTAACAAGCACTTGGATTAGGATAACATTGCATGCATGGACTCGCATTGGTTTAAGTTTGAAAACCTTTATTTGATATTGGTTTTGCGCTTGTAGCGCCATGAATTATTTAAACTTGTTTTGGGAGATGGCTCCCGCACTTTGTTTAGCTTCCGCACTAGCACTTAAGTACTCTGAACATTTTATTTTGATTTGTGAAAACTTTTAAGACCATATAGATGTCGTTTGGTGTGATTAATGTGTTCGGATCCTGGTTTGTCACCCGCCTTACGGTAAAACTCCGTTAGTGGAAATTTGGGGGTGTGATAAACGGTATGGACTTACTGTTAACCCTGATTGAGCTCACTCCTATATAGTATTCGGCCGACGGCTCACCTGGGGAAGCCATGGAAGCTGTGTCCACGCGATTAATAATAAGTCGGGTTGTTTTCAGTAACGGTGAAATGTCAATATTTGGAAGGAAGCTGTATGGTCCATCCCCGAAGAATATAACACCGTCTGAGTTTGTAGACGACGACAAACAAATGGAAAATTTCCTGTCAAAGCTGAAAGCTGCAGCCAGCTGGGTAGGAAGCCCAATCTTGGTCTGGCCCAGTCCGGCCATTCCAGACACCCCACTTGCAAGTTCTTGCAACAAGAAAGTGGGTGCACAAGAAAACAAAAGCCTAGGAACACTGACGGGTCGACCAGGATTCAACCCGTCATTGGACCTGACCTGAACCAGGTCTGTGGACACGTCACCACTTGTGAAAGTCCTAATAATCGGGTTATGAGGAAACATATTACACGTGTTGTTACTACACCCAGGTCTAGGTGAACCAAAGCAGGACCCACAACCGTCTGTTCCCGCTCCAGCCAATGAGCATTGAGCAGACCGGCAATGAGCCGGTCTGTAAGTTGACGATACATAGTTATTATCACAATCAACCCATAAAAACCAGCCACCAAGATTCACCACTAGGGTTTCTTGCACCAAAGGTGTCCTTTGGTTAATACGAGTAACGTATTGGTTAGTCGCGGCATCTTTCCTCACTGGAACCACTAGTGCGGATGGCCGGAACGACGGTTGTGCTGAAGTGAGACATATTATTAAGAGAAAAACATTGAACATGAGTGATTTACTGAAGTGAGACATATTATTAAGAGAAAAACATTGAACATGAGTGATTTACTAGCAAAGGAAGCCATTAATAATATTATTAGTGAAAATTGTTGTGTGGTGAATTGGTGCACATTTTGTCTGAATTTATAGGCATGAATGCATGATGAATGCTACGTATACTTACATGATCATGATAATAATATTTTATTCAATGAAAGCTGGCTTAAGTATATAATTAAAATGACCACTAATGATATAAGCTACAAAAATTTGACTTACTTTATTCCTACATACTTTTGAAAATAAAATGTTGCCAGTTTATCACAATTATTTAAAATAAATACTTTAGATTAAAACTTTTTTTTAATATTTTTTATTCATTAAAAGTAGTAGCGTATACATTGAAATGGAAGGTAAATTGGTAACAAGTTGTGTCGCTAGCTCTATTTTAGCAGAAAAGTTAAGTTGTTTTAAAATTACATTCGTAGATCTTAGGGTTAAATATATGTTTTGATAAAAGGAAACAAAACGCTTGTTAGATATTCGAGATGAGCGTGTGTTAATAATTTGAATCAAGATGAGTTTAAATAAGTTTACGTATAAGCTCAAGTATAAATTAAAGCTCACTTATGAACGTAATCAAGCATAAATAGGGCAAACTAAGATTTAAATACCGAGTGTGTCTATACTTATGAACGTAATCAAGCATATTATTTATAAAAATGTTATAAATTTTAAAACGTAAAAATATGTGATTACATAATAAAAATTATTATATATAATTATGATAAAAATAACCAAATAAGACATAATGCATTATATCTATAAAATATAGCCATAAATATATATAAAATAACTATATCTTGATAAAATTAAACTATTTAATAAATAATAAGCGTGCGTTATCCAAGTGAAACTCAAGTTTTCTAAACTTAAGTTTCGAATAAAAAAATTTGAAATGAACCGAACTCGATAATTCGACCAAATATACCCCTTACATTCATCTTACCTTCATAGTTTCCAATCATCTAGTTATATTAAAATAATTCCATTTGATGACATGCTTTTTCCTTATCTTGAACCAACGTGTGATAGTGCAGTTTAATTAGTTCAAATAATTAAAAGATTTGACGGTATTTGACTTAATCAAATATTAAATTTAAATATTCGGTCAGAAAGTAGCCATATTAAAATGGGGATAATTTCCAAAATGATCCTAAATAGGAGAGAGGAACAAAAAAATCCTAAATGGATTCACATTCCCAAAGTAACCCATGCATTTGTACTGACCAGACGCTTTGGGAAAATAAACAACGAGATTTGTAATCCAATCAAAAGTTGACACGTGTAAAGGTTCTTACACACCAGACGAGATTTTTAAAAATCTCGTCTGTTCCAACCATATTCTTAAATAAATCCACTTTTTAAAAAACAGTCCACCAAGACTGTTTAAAAATGTTTCTTCTCTGACCAGTCCATATTTTCTTTTTCTTGAGATTTGAGCATTTTTAATTTCGTCTTGGTAGACGCATTTGCATTGAATTTGTACCAAAGAGTTCATATTCTCATATTTTCTTTTTATAAGTTTTAAAAGTTTTAATATCGTCTCGACCGATAGGATTTTTAGTATTCCGTCTTGACCGACAATATTTTTTATTATTCCGTCTACTCCGACGATATTTTTTAATTAAGTTTTATGTGACCCCACTTTCATAAATAAGTATTGATCTTCTTCCTTGTTTTTAATGTTCTTCCATGTTCACCTAATAAAGCTTCAAACTTCTGTAATTATCTTGTTAATCTTCAATTAGGTTTCATGGAATTTGATAATATTGTAGTGTGTTATGGTGGTGAATGGCAAAACAATGATGATGGAAGTTGTGAATACGTTCATTTTGTAATGTGTTATTGTAAGAACCAAAAAACCCGGGACCCAAATCCGCAACCTCGACCTGATCTCCTCTCTTCATTTTGTATGAATTGTTAATGATTATGGATCGGATGAAAAGTAAAAAAACAAGAAGAATATATAGGAATATTGTTATGAGATTTGAACTTTAAAGATAAGAAAATATGAGAATATGAACTCTTTGGTAAAAATTCAATGCAAATGCGTTTACCAAGACGAAATTAAAAAGGCTCAAATCTCAAGAAATTGAAAATATAGACTGGTCAGAGAAGAAACATTTTTAAACAGTCTTGGTGGACTGTTTTTTAAAAAGTGGATTTATTTAAGAATATGGTCGGAACAGACGAGATTTTTAAAAAGCTCGTCTGGTGTGTAAGAACCTTTACACATGTCAACTTTTGATTGGATTACAAATCTCGTCGTTTATTTTCTCAAAGCGTCTGGTCAGTACAAATTGCATGGGTTGCTTTGGGAATGTGGATCCATTTAGGATCTTTTTTTTTCTCTCTCCTATTTAGGATCATTTTGAGAATTATCCCATTAAAATAACTTATTTATCCCCCACTTGACACTTATGATGTAGTGGTAGTAGGGCTTGGGTTCTTCAGTAGAAACTCAAGTTCGAATCCAACTTGTGTCACATTTGGATGGATATTGGTAACGAATGATCTGAGCTAGGCCTTGAGCAAAAATTGTAAGTTCGAACCCTGAGCTCACTCGGGTTTTGTCCCACCATGTGTTAAGCCAGAGAGTTCTGCTCTTGTGGTGACACAACGGTTTTTTTAAGTGGCAGTCGGCGGTATGGGATCCCGAGGGAACACCCAAGCCAAACTCTGAAGCCAGCGTGGGCGCCCACCCAGGTTTTCTTCTCACCATGTGTTACGCCAGAGAGTTCTGCTCTTGTGGTGGCATAACGGTTGTCAAGTGACAGTCGACGGTATGGTTTTCCGAGGGAACACCCAAGCCAAATTTTGAAGTTAGCGTTGCCCCAATTATGATAATATAATCTAGCCAGAGTGTGTATTGTGACTCTCTAAATTTATAAAATACGACGGCCTAAATATAAGAAGTAATCGTTCTAAAAAAAATTAAAATAACTTATTTGATGACATGCTTTTTTCCTTATCCAACTATTGTGTGATAGTGTATGTTTGACTGTTTGCATGTTTCAATTAAAACAGTTAACGGTATTGGACTTAACTAAATATATTTAAATATATGTCATAAAGTAAAGTAGAGAATATTTTGGCTTTGATTATTAAGGAATAGGAATAAAGACTTTACAAATAAAACCAGGGAATTGGCAAATATATATATATATATATATATATATATATATTCACATTGTATCAATGCAAGTGGCAATTTGTAATCATATCCAAAAACACACAAACACCACATATATATATTCATGTTTTTGTTTGTTAATTGTTAGGGTTAATCTGTTTAACTCATTTAATCTAGCAAATCGACCTGTCAACATGTTTATTCAAATTAGTTGACCACTGAACCATTTTGACTCATTTAACCATTTTTTACAGCTCACCAACCCAGTTAACTTGTTTTAACTTGATCATTACATGCCAACTTATTTGGCACGTGTAGAAAAATACACTAAACGTTAAATCGCTCGTATTTGTGTTACATGTTATGATTTTGAGGGCGAGGGTTAATATTGTTGATAATAAAAGAATATGGACCATATGGTTGTGTACTTGTGTTTGGTTCAGTATTTCGTGACGTTTGAATATTTTAAGTGATAGGAACTTGACTTGGGATTGAATAATAAAAAGTGTTTCATAGTATTAACTATTCGGTAATCTTCATCTCCAAGACTCATATGATAGTTTGAAAACGAGGGATCCATGGTAGCGAATACGAAAAAAAAAAAGAATGGAGATAGAGAACTAGGATTGGATGTGAATACATTCTTGTTCTATCCAATATATATAATACATAGAAGTAGACAACAAACCAATAGAGTGTGGACAAATGACATATAAGATAATATCATAGTTTTATATATAAAAAAATCCTTGAATTTTTACAAGTATTAAGAAAACAAAATTTACATATAATAATAATATTATAAAATACATATTTTTAAAAGTGCTTCGTTTTTTAAATAAAATTTATATCAAAATGTTCATAAAAATAAACTAAAAAAGACCGTGTTTTTAGATTTTAAAATAAGTTAAATAACATAAATTATTAATAAAAAATCAAATTATATAGAAAACAAATTTGAAACAAAAATAAGAATATTTAACTAAAAAGTGGGTTGTGACATGGGTTGGGGTCACGAGCGGATCGCCGGAAAAAAAGGATTTAATCTTTTTTTGTATTCCTTAAATGGCGCCATGACCTCATGGGAGACCACCGATAAACTTAGTCGGTACATGGTACAACCACAAAATGAACTTTTCTTTTGGATTACAAGCAAATATCATGGTACATATTCGGCATGATGAAACTCCTACTTTTATATCGTTCTTCAGTATCGAACCAAAACAACCACATTCGCTAATTATGTTCCCGACTACAAGGAAGCCAACTTCTAACCTATTTTGTTGTGTACCTTTCACTCTTCTGGTGATGACTTGGATACCAAACCTTTGATAACATGCCGACACTGAAACCTGTAATGTGTGACGGATCAAAATGAGTTCGAGTTGACCCACAAACACTTTTTATCCAAGTAACATATAAATAAAAAAATCACTAAGATTACAAAAACAATAATCTAAATATTTGAATAAAAAAAGATATTGCGTATTAAAATTAGACTTTTACTGTTTTTCAAACCATTTTGACCCGTGTTGTTTATTTGACCCTTTTGGAAAAGAAAAACCCGAACCGAGAATTTTTCATAAATGGAAAAGTGGCAAGATAACTTGGCAGGTAAAAACAAGAATTAAAGAAGATCATGAAGTCTACTAAAGCATATATTACAAAGAAATATTACCAGATGTAATCATTTGAAGTAGAGTCCAACATGTTGCTTGCGTTTGCAGGTTGGGCGTCACCATTTAGAGAATGGATCGTTCGGTCTTGGTTTCTACATTTGATTCTTAATCTCATAGGCACTATCTGCAAATACAGAAAAATGTATGTTACATTTTACTAGACAAAAACTTCAATAGTCACACTTAAAACCACTAGTTTTATTAGGGAAGTGATATTTACATGAAATTTAGTTTTATTCATACATGTAAAGTACAAACTCCAAACATCTTGTAGCTAACTAGCTATAGTACAAGTAAGTTATGCATACATTTTATGTGTATGCAACTATGCATCATATTTAACACGTATATATCACCTCCGTTATTTACAAAATATGATTACAGAATATGTACAGCAGTACAGATACCAATATAATTACTGCAACAAAGATAAAAACAAAGTGTAATAGAGAACCTAAAGTTTTGCTCAAATTGTCAGCTGAGTCAAGATTATTCTGGATGATATTTATTCTCTAACGGGTCAGACGGTAAAGATAGTAAATATTAGTTAAGAAGTATTTACCTTTTTAATGCATAAAACCTAGGGGTGGCAAATGTGACTCATGGGTTGAATGGGTTGTATTAAAATGTATATAATGAGTCAGAATGGGTCAAACTAAAAAAAGAAAATGATTGAAACGGGTCAAAACGGGTTGAGATTTCTCGAGGTTTTTATTTTTATTTTTTTATGGAACCAGAAAAACGGAGAAAACTTTTTTGTATTTTTACTTTTTTAGTTTTTGATTTATATTTCAAGTTGTAATTTTTTAATTATTGTTTTTGAATTTTTTAATGAGGTGTTTTTGAAATCTCAACCCATTTTGACCCATTTCAAAAACCCCTCATTAAAAAATTTAAAAAAATAATTAAAAAATCATAACTCGAAATATAAATAAAAAACTAAAAAAGTAAAAGTACTAAAAAGTTTCCCCTGTTTTCTCGTTCCATAAAATAAAAAAATAAAAAATAAAAAAAACCCTTCAAGAAATGTCAACCCGTTTTGACCCGTTTCAGTCGTTTTCTTTTTTTAGTTTGACCCGTTCTGACCATTATATACATTATAATACAACCCACTCTCTTACATGTTCTAATCATGAAATATTACCTTTTTGTTGTGTCTAAAATCACGTTTGGGAAGAAAATGCAGCGGCATATTGAACGAAGAAGGAGCTTTGACCAACAAGAATAACTTTGAAGGGCCTAAAAATTTGCAAACCTTCAATATAGTTTCAACTCAGCGTCTTTTTAATATATTTACGGTCTTTTAATTATGCAGTTTTCTAGCTCATTATAAAAAAATACCTGCATAAGATTCAGATCCAGCACCTTTGGATATCAGTGTCCTGATAACCTGTTCAGTGTTAGAGTTGACTAGGGTTAAATGGTTAAATAATATCTTTAACGGGCCAAACAGGTTAAGCTATAAAAAGATATTAACCAAAAAGGACCTTTCTTGAAATCACTTCTGCAACTCTTGTTTTAGTGAAATCACAAGCTTCAGAAGCAACATCTTTTCCGTGTGAAAAGCACAGCTCGTAAACGTGTCTAGGCCGAACCGGACTAGCTCCAAGAACCAAAATGACAGACTCAACATGTGGAATTTCAGTGAAGGCCAGTTGGAGGGCTGTTTGGGTATTGGCAACAGTTTTCATCAGCTTTTCAAGTCTTTTTATCACATATTTCACTTCTCTCTTTCTTCCCATTTGAACTCTTTGTTGAGACGCCTTCATTTCCGTTTGTGCAATAACCACTTCCTGTAAATCAAAATTTTGAAAGGTCAATAAAATGACATTATAGACTTCTTTAGGAATACTGTATATGTATTACATAGTACATACAAACTCTTTAAACTCTGTATTCATTGCATCAAACTCAAGACTGAGATCTTGTAAGATCCTGTCAACAATCATATTTATAAAAAATAAAAAATTGAAACAAATGTAATAGGCATTCTTTGAACATTGAACATAACCTCAACAATCATGGAAAACAGCAATTCTATGTAACTGGAAACCGAGAACTAGCATTCAGTTAAGCTTAAATAAGCTTCATCTTTAATCCAAACCACAAAATTCAACATAACATTAGAACTCAGTTAACAGTTTATGCAAAAGTTTTAAATTAACACGATTCATTCAAAATTTACATCATGACTCTACCAAACAAAATCATCGTCATTCATTCATTCATCCAAAACACGTGTTCATGCTAGTAAATAAACGAACATAAACAAACATAAACGAGTGAACACAAATGAACAAAAGTTAAAGAACGTTCACGAACATGAAAGAACGAACAAAACACGTGTTCATTTTCGTCCGTTTAACTATAATACTACTAAATGAACAAAAAAAGTTTGTTTACGTTCCTTCGTTTACGAAATAAGCAAACATAAACGAACATCCCACCGAACAGTTCATGAACATTTGGTTCGTTTACAGACCTAAATACATGAAATAGAGGTATAAATACATAAAATGAAGGTATAAGAGCTAAACATATATGAAAATAGGTATTGTTAGTTTCGGCTCAGTTCAGTTCAGTTAAGTTCGTTAACCGAGTATATAAAAACAAAAAACCGCTTCTTGTCGAACTCAGTTCTCAGTTAATTTCAGTTAGGTTTCGGTCATTCACGCACAAATACTCAACGAATCAAACAAATTGTGAAAATTAATGAAATAAGCAAACATTAACGAACAGTTGATGAACATTCGGTTCGTCTACAAACCTAAATACATGAACTGCATGTATAAATACACGAAATAGAGGTATAAATACACGAAATGAAGGTATAATAGCTAGAAATATATGAAAATTTGAATTCAGTTGAGTTATTTCGGTTAACCGAGGGTAGAAAAACAAAAACCGGTTTTCGTCTAGCTCGGTTTTCAGTTAATTTCAGTTAGGTTTCAGTTAATGGTTTGGTTATTGCTCTATATCTAATTTAAACACAAATAATAATAATAATAATAATAAGCTTACGAAGGTATTTGTTGATGCATAAAGAGAAGAAACCCTAGAAGGTCCATAAGGAGATGAAACATGACAGAGGCGTTAATCGAGTCGGCGGATGCTTCGATATCGGTGTACTCCATCTCCGATCTGCCTCCACCTTCCATAGCTTCTCGATTCATCATCGACATTATTATGAAACTGGAATTTGAAATGGTAAAAGGCGGGTGGTTGGTTATTGGTTAAGCAACGGCTAGGAAAGATTTATATATGTCTCACCGGTTTTATTATGTCAAGCTCAAAACTAACTGGACCGTGTTTTTTTATTTTTTTTATCTAATGACTGAGAGACACTTGTCGAGAATGTTTTCTGTTGGCGTCTCGTTTCTGACCCGCCCGACAAGGTTTCAGGCTTGCGCCGAGTTTTTTCAAATCTAGGCGCCGGGTTGATTTATGAAGGCGATGGGTGAATTAATCTATAGGTGGGCAAATAAACCGAAAACGAACGGGTTTGAAACCGATTATGTAGGAACCAGTTTGGAACCGATTGAAACCGCTGATTTGGAACCAGTTTGTGATTTTCTCCCCCAAAACCGGTTAACCAAACCGAAACCGGCCAAAACCAGTCAAAACCCGAACCGAAACCGATCGTAACCTGGTCAAGAAACCGGTTTCAACCCGAACCGAAAACCGATCATACACCGGTTTTGACTTTTGTTGACTAAACCGAACTGGGTTCAACCCAAACTGGTTTGTGCACCTCCAGATTAATCTAGTAGCCAACTGGATTTTAAAAATCCACCCGGCGACTAAAAATTCACCTGACGCCTAGATTTGAAAAAACCAGGCGCCGCCTAAAACATGTTTTTGGAGCGGATCAGAAAATAAGGCGCCGACAAAAAAATTTCTTGACAAGTGTTGCTCGATAATTGGGTTAGAAAAAAAAAAGACGAATCAGTAGGTTTTGGGTTGGACATAATGGAACATGTGGAATTTGTATGGACATTTTGGAGATTACCAATTACCATGGCTAAAATGAACAATTTTATCATTTTTTTTCTTTATACATATATTTATTTACTAGCTTTTGAATCAATGCATTAAACAAGATTTGTCAAACAATAAAAATAAATAAGGTTGTTATTTGAAATACAAAAAAAACATAACTAAAGGTAAAATAATGAATTATATAGCACAAGCAATAAAAAGTCTAAAATCATAAATTTATACATTTGATAAAATCTCTTTACATACAACATTTGTCGTTTTATCACAAGTAGATGAGGTCCATAATCACAAGTAAAGAAGTCTAGAATCTCAACATTTTACTTTTAATTTTATGACTATTTTATAACTCAATTTTGATTATTATTTGTTAGAGAATTTCGAAAGCGATGAACGAGAAACTTCTTGGAGGCAAAGATTGATGGGGTCATATGAGATATCAAGTATTTAGGTTTCTTTGGTGTAAGCTTAGGACTGAGTGTAAATCGCTAAAATGATCTGATTGGTGTAGTTTCAAATTCATGTAGTTTGTAGTTTTGTTATGGTGGTTGGTTAGTTGGGTTTTCTCCGAGTTGTGGAGGAGGCCTATTGTTGCTGTTGATTTGTTTATAAAATCTTACAGTTTAGTTTGAAAAAAAATGAAAATTAAAATACAATGAAAGTAAATAATGATGGAGTTGAAGTTATTATTAATATGTATATTTTCAAACAACTATACAAATTAATGTTCATTGTTTCCTTTTGATAAGACAAAATTAAAGATAGCATCTTGTGACAAACTTTGCCTTACTTTATTCATGTTAAATATTAAAATAAAATAGTTATATCTCCATTTTAAAAGAAGTAAAATTATTTGACTTTTCATATAAAATAAACATATAAAACACATGAATGCTTGAAACATTACAAAAACGTAAATTGATGGTTGTCATCTGTCAAAAGACTGGCCACATTCTAAGGTCCTAAATGTTTTCATTAAATACTAAACTCGCATTAAATTGTGTTACAGATTAATTGTACCAACACCTATTAGTTAGCACAATTTTGTTCAAATTTACATATGAATGAACTTTTATTTCTAAAATACTATAAATTGATTCTACGATGAATAAAAAATATAAAGTTTATAGATTTTTATGTGTTAAAAACTTGTTAATGGACTTTTTGTTAATAAAAAGTTAATAAATATTTTTTGATATGACAAAATTAGAGCATTCTTGTTATATTTTTAAATTCAAAATTACACTAAAAATATATTATATTTTCTCTCTTATTTTCAATTAAATAAAATTTTTATACATTTATCATTACCATTTCTTTTTCATTCAATCTCAACCACTTTCATGATATATTAAAAAATTATAGGGCATAAACACTAACTTTTCAAATATACAGAAAAATCACTGCATGTCGCTCTTTTGCACTCATAACACCATAAACGACTCTCTGTATTAAAAAAATTCACTCATTTATTTTAACGAATTGAATATGAATGCTCTTAAAAGATATCATATTTTATGACAAGCTTTGTCTTACTTTATTCATGTTAAATATTTAAATAAAATAGTTATATCTTCATTTTAAAAGGAGTAAAATTATTTGACTTTTCATATAAAATAAATATATAAAATACATGAATGTTTGAAACACTACAAAAAGTAAATTGATTGTTGCCCTAAGACTCGCCACATTCTAAGGTCTTAAATGCTTTTAATCGCAATTAGTTGTATCAATAATTATTAATTAGTCACAAACTTGTTCAAATATAACATCTAGATAGAATTTATTTTTGTAAAATAAAAAAAACATAAAGTTTATAGACTTTTATGTGCTAAAGACTTGTTAATGGGCATTTTTTTAAAAAAATTAATAAATATTTTTTTTACCAAAACACTTTTTCTTAAAAAGAAAAAAAAATTAATTTGTTTCGTGAAGGTTGATTCATTTCTGTATTTATTTAATGTAATAGAAAACACATTGATTGCCATTAAAGACAACCTTAAATGCAGTTAAAACACATTTGATTACTAATGAATGCCAAATTATATTTCTTCTCTTAAATTCACCTTCAGTTACATGTTCCAACCCAACAACCAAAGCACACTCCAAGACTCATGGATGCACACATTCACAAGAACAAGACATCAACTCTTGAGGTTGTCGACAACGATCTCAAAAATCTAGACGATGACGGGCGAGAGAAACGAACAGGTAATCCACATGATCTTTTTTTTAACAGCTAAACACACACCTTTTTTTTATTTTATTAAACGCGTTACAGGAACTTTGATGACTGCAAGTGCACATATCATTACGGCTTGATAGGATCTGGAGTGTTGTCTCTAGCATGGGCTATTGCACAGTTAGGTTGGGTTGTTGGGCCTGTTGTCCTCATGGCATTTTCTTTCATTACTTACTTCACCTCCACCCTACTTGCCGACGCCTACCGGACACCAGACCCTGTGTCCGGCAAGCGTAACTACACTTACATGGATGTTGTTCGTGCTAATCTAGGTACGTATCCGCCCCGTGTCCGGTCTTCATGTTTCATTTAATTTAATTAATAAAGGTTTATTGGATTTTAATAATTCTTAATAATTTGTCGTCACTGGCGGTCTCAAATTTTAAAAAGTTGGCACCAATGGTCCCTCGTTAAAACTGTTTAACGGCGTTATATTTTTTTTCCCGAATTTCAAACTAATGTTTTAGGTCTTTTGATCGAAAGGAAGATACGAGTCGACTGATGTAAAACTTAGCTCGAAACGATGATCCAAAGGACTTGATTTTTGTTAATTGTAATTTATAATTTCAAACACTTGATTTGAAGCATTGTTTCGTCTCCTTATTCCAATAAAAAAAACCCTAAAAATTAGTTTGAAATTAGGGAAAAAAAATCCTAATTACTGTGGGGCCGGTGTGGGCCAACTTTTTTAAATTTTGGGCCGTCGGTGACGATAAAATGTATACAGATTATTATCGGCCAGTGCTATTTAACAGTGATTATTAAAATCCAATAAACCAGTAGTTATTAATTCATTTATTTATATTTTCAGGAGGGAGTTATGTGCACTTATGTGGATTAGCTCAATATGCAAATTTTATTGGTGCTACAATAGGATATACCATCACTGCTTCTCTTAGTATGGCGTATGTATGTAGTTTTGATCCATTATTCTGAAATACGTTTTGACTCCGCACTAAGCCATTAACTAGATTATATTTAACAGGGCCGTTAAAAGATCGAACTGCTATCATTCAAAGGGACATGCGGCAACTTGTAACGCGTCAAACTATCCATACATGATATTATTTGCCGTTGTTCAAATAATATTATGCCAGATTCCTAACTTTCACAAGCTCTCTTGGCTCTCCATACTTGCCGCGGTCATGTCTTTTTCGTACTCTTCCATTGGTCTCGGCTTATCATTGGCAAAAGTGATTGGTAAGTCAGTATATTATATTATATTATAACTTGTTTAGTTTTTAATCAAGTATTAAAAATGTAATGTAAAAGATGATATGGTATGATATGATGTGATATATAGGTGAAGTTGGAGCTAATGTAAAGACGAGTTTAACTGGAGTAGAAGTCGGATTGGACGTGACCGGAGAAGAGAAAGTTTGGAGGACATTTCAGTCTATTGGTGACATTGCTTTTGCTTATACTTATTCTACTGTTCTTATTGAGATTCAGGTACTCTAGCTCACACATTTTTATAATTTTAATTATGCTTTCATTTATTTTATATACATAGATAGATAGATGAATACAATTAATTTGAACTTTATTAATATCTACAGAAATTAAGAATAAGCTTACATAAAATTTTAAGTTAGTCATCATCTACAGACGTCGGCCCAATGCTATTCAAACAGTAGGGCCGAGCATGGTTTGGTTCGGTTATTAAGTGAAAACCGAAACCGAAGTCATCAATTAATAAAAAATGAAAATACTACATATATATTGAATTCCAAAAAACAATGAGGTTACGTATAACTATACGAATAAAAAGTTGCTAGAGCAGTATAGTTTAAAATCCAACAAAATTCTTAATCAAAAAACAAATAAAAGTTTAGTCCCAATCTCTATTTTTTTTACGGTTTGGTTTTTTAAAAATGGGTATAACCAAAACCGAAAGTCGGTTTTACAAAATAATAATAATAATAATAAAATAACCGTCGGTTAGTGTTTCTGTTCGGTTTTTTCGGTTAATTCGGTTTCGATTCGGTTAATTCGATTTTCTGCTCACCACTACAAAATAGGTTGAAGCTAGTTGACACTTGATATTCAAATTTGGTTGACTTATATTTTTCATTTTCATTTTAGCATTGCATCCATCATGCCATATATAATTATATACCACTAAGTTAATGGTACTAAAACATATACAAAAGTTTCACTAATCATATAAACATGTCCTTGAAACTGTAGGACACTTTGAAATCACACCCACCAGAAAACAAGGTAATGAAGAAGGCTTCATTAGTAGGAGTCTCAACCACCACCATATTCTACATGCTATGTGGAACCCTTGGCTACGCCGCATTTGGCAACAAGGCGCCAGGCAACTTCCTGACTGGCTTTGGCTTCTACGAACCCTTTTGGCTCATCGACTTTGCCAACGTTTGCATCGCTGTTCACCTTGTTGGCGCATACCAAGTCTTTTGCCAACCTTTATTCGCTTACGTTGAGTTAAAATCTAAACAACGATGGCCTAATAGCAACTTCATAACAACGGAACATATTAT
The DNA here is from genome assembly GCF_021521415.1 of Bidens hawaiensis. Taxonomy (NCBI): domain Eukaryota; kingdom Viridiplantae; phylum Streptophyta; class Magnoliopsida; order Asterales; family Asteraceae; genus Bidens; species Bidens hawaiensis. The sequence goes on from NW_027494050.1 coordinate 243,475, forward strand.
GAATGTCCCATTTTACGGAGAGTACTACATCAACGTGTTTAGGTTGGTATGGAGAACAGGTTATGTGATATTGACGGTTGTCGTGGCTATGATCTTTCCGTTTTTCAATAGCTTCGTGGGATTGATAGGTGCGGGTACTTTTTATCCTATGACGGTGTACTTCCCGATTGAGATGTACATTGCTCGGGCTAAGATACCGAGGCTTTCGTTCACATGGGTGTGGCTAAAGATACTAAGTATGGCTTGCTTGGTGGTTTCGTTGGTTGCGGCTGTTGGATCTGTTCAAGGATTGTTGACAGATGTTAAGAAATACAAACCATTCCAGACTTGATTAGTATTTGTGATTTTGTTCAAGTTAGTGTATTAAACTTCAATTAGCTTAATATTGTGATATCTATCTGCAAGACATACATTTTTAGTTTAAATTTCAAACTCTAAGTTTGTATGAATGCATTCCTATGTATGATTGTAGCACCAACACTAGTAATTTAGGACTTATCTATCACCCACAACTAATTAACATGTTGTGTGCTTTACAAAAATCTATCCAAAGTATAAACAATACTATGTTTCAAATGCTCCAAAGTTGTGTGTGTGATTAATTGATTATTATTGAATGTTAATCATAAACAACTTAAGTTGTGTTGATTATATTAAGTTTAAATCATTTGGGTCAAAATGTAAATATGTTTTACTCTATGCATTCCAAACACTTATGTTTTATAACAAAGTTTAATGAAAGAATGTGATAGTATAAATTTTAAAATGGATATACTAAATAACCAAGTCTTCAATAACCTTTTGTTATGTAACCTTTTACCAATTGAAAAATTCAATATCATTTTTACAATAAACCTTTTAACAATAAATTTATTTAATTCCTAAATAATCATACATCAAAGCAAACTGTAAATAAATCGTAGCGTTCGTGAGTTGTTTTAGATTGGCAAGGTAAATGCGTAAACAAGTAGAATCTTAATCGGGTCCAAATTTGAGTTCATTTATCGAGTTTGACTAAGTTCATAAGACTAAACGAGCATATTACAAGCTTAAACAAGTAGTCTTATAAGTTCAGGTCTATATCATATATCAACTTTGACCAAGCTCACAAGACTAAACGAGCATATTAGCTGTACATGTATAACAAGCTTTGTTTAATATAATAAAAGAAAGTAAATAATATATTTTATTTTGTTTTACTATCTATATACTTATATAAATAAAATATTTAAAACATAGATACACGAACATATCCCATGCTAGAAATATAACTCACGAATCAATCTCAAGCCTTAGACAAAACGTGAAGAAAGCTGGCTTAAGCACAAGGTTTGGAAAAACTCAGACTCGGTTCATCCACATCCTTTGGTTAAGAACATAGGAGCATTAAAAGGTGTATGCTAGACTGCTAGGCGGTCAAGTCAAAATAAAAACACACGTTAACTCATTTTTACTCAGCTCAGAATCAAAATGTTCCCTAAACAATAAACAATGTTCACAAAAGTGGTATATACAAACTCTTCCTTCCCAGTTTTCTTGTTTATAGGTAAACTCTTTCATATACGGTTCGCTTAAACAATTTAGCTTCTCGGTTTCTGATTTTTATTTTTATACGCCGTATCTTTTTAAAGCTTTGCTTAAACTTGGCATTACGTTGTATGCTTGATAAGATCTTCTTAGTTCGATGATCGAACCCACCTGGTAAATCCAAAAAAAAATTTCGTTAAAACAGAATGGGTTGAACAGGTCGGAATACCCTAGAGTGTATTCTATTTTTTTTTAATGTTATAACTGAAATATAACAAATTTAATATATTGAGCATTTACGTGTTTTGACCCATTACCCAACCCAAATCAACTCCATTTTGATCCTACTTTATGTAAGGGTATTTAAGACATTTGAAAGACGATCGAGCTTTCCTAAAACTATGGCCTCACTTAAAAGATGAAATATTCATGGCATTAAGGTATGATTTATAGGTCTTAACCTATAAATTTATTAAAATGTTGGTGCAACACTAATAATATTTTTAAATGGCAATTCAGTATATACCATTGAAAACTTGCCATATATACCCATTCAACATACTTATAATTTTAAATTTACTAATTTCATTAAATAAATATATAATGTCTATTGTACGGTTTGTACCCTTCTCTTTCTACTTTCCATATATAAATGCCATAATTTTGAAAATAGGTATGTTTGATATAATGATTTTTGTTAGGTAATAATGATATTATATTCAATTAGCACGAGGATATATGAATTATACTCGATTGTCACCAAAAAAAAACTGATGCACTTACAATGATAAGAACTGATGTGAATCCAATTGAAAACCCATCATTTCTTTTGCGCAAATAATGATCAAGGATCGTTGACGATGTGGCCAATACACTCAACAGCAAACCACCTGAAAATAAATCATAAAACAGCATTCAATTAACTTTGATGCAACAAATAACTTAAGTGAATTATTTTGGATAGAAAAGATACCCCAGAAACGAGTTGAAGCTTGAACTTTTGCCAGATACTCAACAGTGGCGTTTCCGGGCTTTACGTTTGGTATTCTTGCACCCATTTTGTTTAAATACTCAGCAATTTCCTTTGGCATGTTGGCCTGAAATACAAATAATCACATATATAACATTTTTTTGAACACTTTGAAAACAACAAAGAAAGATTAGTAATTTACTTACAATATCAAATATGTTGAAAACGAAAACGAAGAACGCATAGATTGTATAGTAGACCCATGGTGCTGCTCCAAGAGACGATTCAGGATTTAGAATCTCTCTCACATTTACCCAAAACCTTGAAGAAAAAAAACTGCAAAGTAAAACGTAACAGGTGTGTGAGTCCAACTAGAATACGGTTCTAATTTTGGAAAAACTATGGCTACCACAATGTGGAAGATACAATCACATCAAGATGTTACAATACTCTGATATTTTGGGTATAGATAGCAAAAATGGGTTTGGGTCAAAACAAGTTGGACCGGGTCGTGTAGACACACCAACAATTGTTTTACCTTCTTTTTCCTTTCTAATTTTGTAAATAACTATTATATTATATGAGTACAATAACGATACACATATCCCGGTATATTTGATAAAATAGTTACGAAGTTGTACTCGCTTAAATACACTTAATTGACTGTTAAACTGGTTGATCCGTTTCCTTTTTAGCTGACTTTTAAATTTTACCCATTCGACCAATCAGCAATAATAAATCACGACAACTGAAATGGTCTTACGAAAAAATGCCAACATTGTAACATATGAAACAAAATAAACAAAAAATATTAATTTATTGTTTGATCAAACCTTGCCACGATAGCAGGAAAACCCAATAAATAGCTGGTAGTGAGAACAGGTTGCATTCCAGAAGGATTAATATTAAATGGAATATATTGCTCCACCTCTGTAACTGGTGAGTCTTTTCTGTTCAAACATAAATTTATGTTAGTAACATTCTACAGATTAAAAAAGTTACGTTTTATAAGTAACGGATCAGATAAAAAACTTATCATAATGAAGTCATTGATTCACCTTGTAGAAGATGCAAGTTTGAAGCCATAGTATTGTAGCTTAATTTTTCTGCAACCTTGTGTTACAATAACTGCCCACATAGTGACGATAACGAAGACACCAGATACTGCAAATAAATAAGGCCACAATCCAACACTACTTCCACCACCTTCATATAACAACAATATAAAAATTCATCAAATTAGAGTTAGATTTGCTTTCATAGCTATTTACTAAAAACACATTTGCATTATATCTATGGCTAAATAATGCATTATACAAAATGCTTAAGAGATAACATTTTAAAAGTACTAATAATATATAGTTTACCTGAGAGCTGAGATAACATTTTGTGTAATGTCTCGACATAGCCGGTCAAAATATTCACACATATGAGCAATGATGATCCATGACCTGCATCATCCATCACAGTCAGCGAGTTGAAATGAGTTGAAAAGTAGTAGGGCCCACTACAAAGATCATATAGAGGCTCAACATTCACAACCACAATGGCATTTGGGACCGGATGCTACAACCGACCCATGTGCGATATTCTTAAAGGATTGATTAATTTCATGTGTATCGTTTCAAAAGTCTAAATATTCAAACACACACACATATATTATCTTTTCAAATTTTATAATGTCCTAATAAGCTTGATAATATTTAACGCGTGCTGTGTATTTACCATACAAATAAATCAGCTGATGTTTAGGGCAATGGTTGAGGATAGGAATTCGTGGAGAAGTAGAATTAAAGTTAAGGATTTTTAGAGAGAATTGAATACCTTAGGGCTTAGACTTATCTTATTTAGGTCACATACCATAATGGTATTTCCCTTACATATATTAACCTCTCCGAGGACATGGTTGAGGATAGGAATTCGTGGAGAAGTAGAATTAAAGTTAAGGATTTTTAGAGAGAATTGAATACCTTAGGGCTTAGACTTATCTTATTTAGGTCACATACCATAATGGTATTTCCCTTACATATATTATTATTATTATTATAATTATTATTAGCTTTTTTATAGCTGTTAAACTGTGATCTTATTATTAATATTATTATAATTAGTAGTAGTTTTTATATAACTGTTAAACTTTGATTTCCTTTATTTTGCTTCATACACATGTTCTTAGAGCCGAGGGTCTCTCTGGAAGCCACCTCTTTATTCCTTTGGATAGAGGTACGGTGTGCCTACATCCCACCCTCCCCAGACCCTACTTATAGCTTTGCTGTCGGTGGGATTTTACTGGGCATGATTGATTGATTGATTGATATGTTTAGGGCAATGATTAAAGAAATTACCAAAACCAGAGTCCGTTATTTTATCACAAATCCATGTCGTAGTCATTGCACCAGAAACCAATAACATCGTAGTCAACATGACATGTTTCACCCTGCAATCAAAAAAATTGGACCAAATATAAACATACCCTTCTTTGAGTAATTAAATATTAACTATAGAAACTAGAAATTACCTATGACCGGCAGTCGCTGCATAAATCGAATACGAAAGTGAAAAATAAGAAATAATCAGCGCCTCTACTATTGCAAAGCCGAACGATAGCCACCATCTGAAATAAAGCAAAAAATGCAGTGGATTAAACCAATGTAATTAACTATATAATATTATAATATTCATCTCTCTGCTTATCAAGGATGATTAAACATACATATAACTCTTTATCTTCTCATTAGCATCCAAGCCTTCTTTTCGCAGCTTGACCAATGAAGGAACAACATAGCAAAGTACCTGATCCCATAACCACTTCAATTAGCTTATATCGAAAATTAAGTTTAATGTCAACATAAGCAAGAACCAAATCAACATATAAAAAATATAAAACTAATTAGTAATTTGTATCAATTTATGCAGTTATACAATGATCAAAAGCATTAGAAATAACTTAAAAAACAATAAATACCTCAATGGAATTAAAAGTTTTACCTGCATAACAATTGATGCTGCAATTTGGGGACTAATTCCAAGTTGGAAGAGAGAAAGTTTAAGTTCTGGTGCCAGCTCACCAAGCTCCTCTGTATAAAAATATCCAGTTAATTACTTGATTTAAACATAAAAAAACAAATCAATCAAGAGGAGAAGAAAACATACCAACTGAGCCTGAAACAAAGCTAAGATAGTTTTCTGGCACTAATCTTCTATCAAACCCGGGAAGTGGAATAAAATATCCAACACGACTAATCACAAGTAATGCAGCAGTAACAAATAATCGCCTTCTTATCTCACTTTTGAAAAAAGATTCAGCAGCATTGTTAATAAAAGAGCTTAAGCGTGCGATTATAAGGAATCTGTTTTCGAATTTAGGTTTAGGCTGCAGAGTCTCGTCAGTATATGAATTAGCTTCAAACTCATTTTCAGAAGTTTGAAAAATAAGTTTGTTACTTAAAGACCCTGAAGCTGCTGCTTGAATTCTCATATGGTTTCTTTTGGGCTGATCGTATATAAATTTATTAATCTTGAGGGAAAATCTTTTTGTAACACGCGGTGTGCACCATAAGTGAAGACTATTAGCATTTCCACCTGTCCACCAGGATAATAACAAATTACACTCATATTCAAAACATAAGCGTAAAATCAATAATAATCTGCTGAGGTTTGAAAATATAGCTAAACTTATTTGCAGCCATATTAACACATAAATAGTTCCCTAACAGTCTCTTATAAAAAAAACATGCATGTGTGTGCACGACCTTGTGAAATAATCGGATTAGATCGAACCATAAATACTTAGCTCGTGCTGATAGTTACTGCTAAGTAATTAAATTAACGAATAGCAGCAGCACCTTAATGATCTTTCCACACCAAAACATAACTACGTGAATCGTGATGCCAAGAACAATGTAACAAACAATCTACCAGCATCTGTAGTTATACCTACTTTTAAGGCTGTAAACGAACCGAACGCTCCACGTCCTATTCGTAAACAATTCAGTGGGAAGTTCGTTAATGTTCATCAGTTTACTAAATCAACGAACACGAACAAGAAATGTTGTTCCATTAACTAAATGAATGAACACGAACAGAAGCCATGCCTGTTCAATCGTGTTTGTGAACGTTCGATATTGTGATTGTTTACGTCCGTTATGTTCGTTAATATTTGTTTATGTTTGTACATTAAAGGTTTTTAATACTTTTTAACGACTTTTACGTGATTAATTTATATGTAGAATTAACATATGAATACGAATGTTAACAAACTTGGTAGCCGAACCGAACAGTTAACACCGACCATTTTCTGTTAAGCCAAATCAAACTAACAAATAACTTCATTCAGTTAGCTATTCGCGAACCGTTACAAGGCCTCGTTCGATTTGGTTCAGCTCATAACACACGATACTACACTATATCACTTCAATTGACCTAACAACTAACAATAGTCCAACAAACTAACTAACAATTTCACCAAAATTCAATTAAAACACGAATTAAACAGAAATTAAAACTACCTGAAACGCGTAAACGACGTCGTAACGGAACGTATTCTGCCGATGACGTATTAGTTTTGCTAAACCACGGGTTAATAATACTCTGCATTTGCAGATTCATTTTGATAATAATAATAATAATAAACCCAGGGGATACTTATAAGCAATTGTGAAATAACTGTGTAAGTTTGTTGAGCTTCCGTTAACGGCGTAAACCGGCGGGATGTTATTATGTTCAAGTTAAAGATAACGCCGGTAGCACGGAAGAAGACGGTGGTGTTAACCCAGGGTTTTCGCTTCGTAATATTTTGGGGTTTTGACTTTTTATAACATTTTAACAAATGTTCATGATATTGTGAAAATACATTTTTCATCCCTCGAATTTGTTTACAATGGTGTTCGTGACTTTGCGGGCGGGTTGGCGACTTGGCGCGTCCAATCTGACATGAAACCGAACCTCAAAAGCTGAAAACCAAACCCGAACATGCCCGTGTAATTGTAGATTGACCTGAATTCGACCCGTTTGACCCGAAAGTCTTTTTACTTTTTATTTTTTCACGTAATAAAACTCTAAATTTATATAAACTCTTGTCGTTAAACTCATCAGCGTGCCCCTCACGTGATGGGCAGTTTTGTCCTTAATTGGTTGTGTAATCGTTTGACCCATTCATCTAGTGTCATGATCGAAGCCAACATGTATGAATCGTAATCCTTGTTTGCTCATGTAGGGTTTGTGGAAAACGAAGGAAAGAACAACGACGAAGATGTAAATGGGATTTGCGAATCAAGGCTGGGGTTATTTGGGAAGAAAAAGGACAAAAATGTCACTGATGTGAGGGGTACACTGATGGATTTAATGACCAAAGTTAACATGATTAGTTGAGTCGGGTTTAATTGCAAGTGAAAACAAAAGTATTTGATAAAAACCGCAAATTTGAAATTACTGGACAAAAATAGCATCTTTTGTCAAACCACAAAGACGAAAACCGCGTTTCTCTCTTGTTTTTATATAGAACAATTGCATTTTAGTTTTAATCTTATTTCAATTTCCTTTTTAGTCTTAAATTTTGGCATAATCTACCCGACCAATATAATTTATTACATAACATACATTTTAGATATATAGAATAAAAAATAATTGGATTAAACGAGTCAACCTGTAAACCTACTAGGTTGACCCAAATCCGACCCGTCTGGCAAAACGATTTTGCGAGTTCGACCTAAAACCGACTTTTACCTATCTATACCAATTCCGCGAATTCGTGTCGCGTTCGCGTCTTGTTTTCGTGTCACATAAGTTCACATCCCTGATAAAAAAAGAAAAAGGAAATGTCATTGAAAGCCCCATTCATCCGAACCACAACAGGCTCATGCGGCTTCAACATGGGCTCTATCAAATATATGGCCAGCGACATGTGGCGCAATATTACTGGATGAATTCAGGAGGGGGCTTCAACGATGACACACATCACATTGCGTACAAAACAACCTGTACTCATGAAGTTGATATATGAAATCTCCTCACATGATCTCGAAATCATCAATCCATATCTCAATAATCATCGGTTCAACCAAACAAAAATATATGGATCATCAATCAATCATGTTTTTACTTGTTCTTAATGGAAAACTTTTTTGAGCGTCATTATAAATTTGAGCGTACTTATGAAAACCAGATCTAGATTTGAGCGTAACTGGAGTTTAATCTTGAGCTTAATTTGTATATGGTAGTCCAAATTGAAGTGAAACATAATACATAAACGAGAGAAATGATGGTATATAATGTCTGTATTAAGTGTATTTAGTATAAGTTTTAGAACACTCCCTCTTAGACATGTTATACCCAAGTGAGAAATTGTGAAATAAATATATATACTAGTCCAAAATGAAAGTGAAACATAGTACATAAATGAGAGAATTTATGGTACATATGTTCGTATTAAGTGTATTTAGTATAGGTTTCATAACATTAAACAATTAATTCAATTGAATGGCTTTCATATGTTTACCTTCATAAATAAATTAACCTGTTAAGTTTTAACCTTCATGGGCTAACTTTGCTTATAAATACATGTTATCTTAGACAAACATACTCAAATACTCATTCTCATTACTTGAAGCGTGAAAAATGAGTATATATGTTACAAAAAAGCTTTATTTCGTTTACATCGTATTCACTTCCTTTATTATACCGCCTTCTCATAGCAAATATTGTTACAACGGTGAGTTTGCATTTTATATATTTAATGGATTTCATGATGGTTCAACAATTGATCTTCATGTGAAATCAAAAGACGACGACCTAGGGCATCACATCATCACTCATGATCAAGAGTATCATTTCAGCTTTTGTGAAAACTATTTTTGGCGTACTCAATTTGTCGGAGATTTTGTTCATGGATCTCAATCTGCACATTTTAAAGTATTTGACAATAAAATAAGACACGTTGTTGAAGGCACTGATGATCATGTTACAAATGTTTTATGGTTGCTAAAACCAGATGGATATTACTTATCAAAAGAAAATAAAAATGAAGATGATCCGGCATGGATGTTTAGAGGAAGTTGGTCGTAAGAAATATTCTTACTTGTTTATCCAGTAATAATGTTGTAATAACATTATACTAATACTATGTTTGTTAGTTCTCCTATGGCATTAATTTTCAAATTTTGTGTTTTGAATTTATTATAATCATCATATTGTTTGATTTAAAAACTTACTACCACCACCAACCTCAACATTAATTTATTCGTAATAGTTGTTTTTTTTAGAATGATAACATCAATTTAGTAGTGAACTAATAAGAAGTCTGGCTTATTAAACAATATTTACTGATTCTGAAATTACCAAACCACTCATTAATTTACTTCACGGTCCATGAGGAACTTGATAAAAAATAATAATATATTCTAGTAAAATAATCTAACATAATTTTTATTTTTTTAACTTCAAAATAAATATATTTTTATATAGAAACAAAGATATTACAACATAGCAGGTAGGCGGACAACAAGCTGCGCCGCCACCCCTTTCTGAATTGCAAACCCTAACCTGCTAAAGACATACCCCTGCCCATTTGGAGTCGACACATTGCTATGCACAACCCGTTGGACCCTGGTTAGGAAACGGATAGCTTCCGGTGCCAAGGAGCCAAAGGTATCAAAAGTCAGAGGGACAAAAACATGTTGGTTCTCTTCGCAGGCTTTAGCATGTTTCTCCACCTTCTTTGTTTCAGCCCTTTTCATTGTTTGCCCAGCTACAAACCCATTATCCCTCAAACCAGCTAAAGGAGATACCCCTGTGAGGTCAACACAAGTGTGTTTTCCCCCGGCCCAACCAAAGATGAGCAAATCTGCCGGTCGTAGAGTGGATCTCCCTTCCGAGGGGTCTGTAAGGAAGTTTACGAGGGGCTTCCTTTTTAGCTGATATCCCAACCCGCCTTAAGATGTCCCAAAGAACGTCCCGCACCCAATAATGTCGGTATTTGAACCCAGGCATCTCTTTGCAATGAACCGCATGCTCTCTGAATTTATCCAGGCAAGCCTTACGGCAGATCGGACATGTTTCGTCTTCTGGGTACATTGGGACCATCAAATGGTACTTAAGAATGACCCTATATTCGAGCGCATGATGACCCAAGCCATCAATCGGGATAACGGTCAGAAAATCTTGGGCATGATGACCTTATAAGCATTCAATAACCGCCTTCTGTCGGGGGTATAATCCAAAAATTTCTCCCAGACTCTGAGCGATTATAGTGAAATTGTGAAATTGTAGATTATGTAGGTTGTAAACAAATTTAATTTATTTTATTATTGTTTCTATCATCAATAAATCTTTTAACCATTTTTTCTAATGAACGTTTTGTCTTTTAGACATCTTCATATGTGACACGTGACATTCTTTTGTCTCCTGCAACATCACTCACGTGGTCCTCTCACTAATAATTGATTTCTTTTAGAAGAATCTTGGCAGTAATAAGTAGGTGATAAGTTAAGTACCATACATGTACAGGTACATAAAATACGTAAATCAATATAGTAGCGGTTTGGTGCCATTAATGTAAAATATCATAATCAACTCATATCAAAACCAGAAACCATAAAAATAATACATGTACCAGTAATAATATTGTTCGGTCGGTATTTGTTTGATACCGATACTCGAGTAAACAATGTTAAATCACTAGGAAATAATATATGTTAGGCTAATTGTATGAAACTGACGCGGCATTGTGTTTTCCCTGTAAATGGTGACGGTCTAGGTCACCAACATTGTCTACAATCAAAAGCTTGGCAATTTATCAGTGAATTTACAGGGCTTTGTTGCTCTAAAATAAAAGTCAACTTTAAGTGGTTATAGTCAAACAGTATATGTATGTAGATACAGATTCGATATCAAAGTTGTCGGGTCAAATATTTGTGATTAAGTTGACCATTGTCATAAATTAAGTTGGTCAATCTTCTTCTTTTTCGAACGGTGACTTCCGCAGTTAAGATATATCACACTCCTCGGTCCAACAGGAGGAGGAGCCCCGCCACCCCCACTCGGGCCATACTATGTTGACATAATCGGGATCCACGCTGGCATCCGAGTTTTGCTTGGCCGTTCCCGGTAAAACCCAGTTGGCTCATCCCGCCCGAAGGCACGACAGGTTTTTTTGCTCTGGAAAAATCCGGTCGAAATCAGGACTCGAACCCAGGACATCCGGCCATCCATCATGTTCCTGGCCATTGAGGCAAGCCCCGCTGGTTAAGTTGGCCAATCTTCTAATAGGTTATGTATAATTAACTTTTTTCTTTTTCAAATATATATGAGAGAGAGAGAGAAAATAACTAAACTAAAACAGGAGAGAAATTTAATATTCAATATAAATAAAATCAAATATACATTTACTATTCTACCATTCCTAGGTATAATCTAAAAAGAGGAGAATAGTTGTAATTTTTCTTTTCTGGGTTTAAACTTTAAACTATATATTGCCTTAAATTTAGAAAATACTGAAATTTAATTAATTAATGATTTTGCGAGGCCTCTCCCTCCATTTTGATATACATTCTTCCGGGTGCGTGCCTAAAAATGCATGTCATTTGAGATGGACATACTTATTTTTGGAGCGTGAAAATGAGTATATTTATAACAAAAAGCCCTCATTTTCACTATATTAACTTGTTTTTTTTATAGTAGTACCTTCTCACAACATATCATGTTGACTCTATTAGTATATAGTTCATATATTTAATGGCTTTCATGATGGATTAATAATTGATCTTCATGTGAAATCAGGAGATGATGATATAGGACATCACAACCTTACGCTCAATCAAGATTATAATTTCGGATTTTGTCAAAACTACTTTAGAACTACTATTTTTGCAGGAGATTTTGTTCATGGCCCGATTTGTGTATTATAATGTCTTTGATAGAAAAATAGGAAAACTTATTGGTCATGATCTTCTGGTGTGCACAAATGTTTATTAATCATGATCTTGTGGTGAGCACAAATGTTTATTGTCAAGAAAATAAACCGGAAAATATAAAAGAAAATACAGGGGTGAATAGTAGTTTTTCAAATATACAGAAAAATAATTGCATTTTCTCTCCCTTCTACTCAGAACACCCTAAAACACTCCATAAATTATAACCGCTCTCATCAAATTTGATGTTTTGAATGTGAATGCTCTAATTTAGTAGCTGCAGTTCCCAAAAAGTTTTCATACATCTTCATATAAGAGCATTCACAGTCCATCCCCCATCTCTATCCCTATAATTACACTACAAAACACTACATTTCTCTTTCCTGTTTAATTAAATAATACTTTTTATACCTTTATTATTACAGTTTTCTCTCTCCTCTACTCACAACCAATTCAACAAATATTAAAAAATAAATAGGGGCAAACAATGTTCCCTAAATGTTTCCCCAAATTTACAAAAAATCACTACATTTCTCTCTCCACCCTATAATTTACACTCACAACCATTCAAAACTCTACCCTATAATTTACCAATTCCCTTCACATAATTATGGGGGATAGGTTGGGAATGCTCTAATAACTGTAAAATAAATTAAACATAATTGTGTAGCACATCCAAAAATCATTCGCGCTAAGGATGAGATAAGTATCACACAATTACCGGTTTATAAAATACATAAACCAATACGGTACCATTTTGGTATCGTTAGTGTAAATTACAAAACCAATATCGAAATCGGAAATCACAAAAGTAACATATATGCAATGGTACCAATGTTATACCGGTTCGAATATATTTTGTGACAAAATGTTATGCGCAAACCAAATGTTTTACCGCAATGGGTTTTCCCTGTAATTGATAGCATGTCGGGTTACCCGTGTTGTCTACATTCGTAGACATGGATGACTTTTTGTTAGTAGATGTACTTGATGATCGGACTTTATTGATCGTTAAAAAAATAAAAAGGAAAGAAAGTCAACTTGAAAGTAGTTATAATCTAACATACATGTAGATACAGATATGTTAAAACGTTTTCGGTCAAAGATTTGAAATTGGTTGGTCACTATCATAAATTAAGTTGACTAATTTTCTAAACAGGTCATGCATATTTAATTTCTCTCTCATTTTTTTTCAATATATATATGATAGATAGAGAAAGTAACTAAATTAAAACAAATGAAAAATTAATGTTCAATATAAAAAAATCAACATCATAAATTGAGATATTAATGAAACTTTATTTAGTTAATGCTTTTACGAGCACCCCCCCCCCCCAAACACACACACACACATGATATATACATCCTTCTGAGCGTGTGCCTATAAATGCATGTCATCTAAGAAGGATATACTTATTTCCAGAGCGTGAAAATGAGTATATTTGTAACAAAAACCCTCCTTTTTATTTTCACTATATTAACTTGCTTTCTGATAATACATTCTCATAGTAGATCATGTTTACTCTATGAGTATACCGTTCATATATTTAATGGCTTTCATTATGGATCAATAATTGATCTACATGTGAGATCAAGAGATGATGATCTAGGGCATCACAACCTCACGGTTAATCAAGATTATAATTTCGGTTTTTGTCAAAACTACTTTAGAACTACTCTTTTTGGAGGAGATTTTGTTCATGGGTCTCAAGCTGCGCATTTTCATGTCTTTGACAGTAAAATAGGAAAAATTATTGGTCACGATCTTCAGGCGATTACACATGTTTATTGGCTACTGAAACCTTATGGGTATTACTTGTCAAAAGAAAATAAACCCGAAAATGATCCGGCATGGATGTTTAGAGGATCTTGGCAGTAAAAGATATTTTCAAGTTTTTTATTTAATAATATTTATATATTCGCTTCCATTCTAAAATGCTAATAATAATATTCAACGGAGATCCAAGTTTGAACCCATTTATGTCATTTTTGGTGGATATTAGCAATAAAAGATCTAAGCTAGGCCTACGAGGTTGTTAGTTTGAGTTTCGAGCCCATCCAATTTTGTAAAAGTAGGATTACAAGGCCGAGTACTCGCTACAAGGTATGTCGCTGAGACGCGTTTTAGTAAATCCGCCTAGTTACTAAGAATCGGTCAAATGTGGTCAACCTCAGCCATAACTGCATCTTATCAGTGAACTTGGACCGATTTTGACTTAAAAAAATAAATCATAACTCGTATTTCAATAATATTAACGAAGAAATATCATTTTTTTAATTAGTGATTAGTAACTTTTAGAATATTTTATTATTTAAAAATGTATTTCTTTTATTTATTTTGATATTCACCTATTTTGTTATAAATATCAGTAAACTTATGATATTTGACATATATATAATATCCAAAAATTAATTTTTTTTTATATTTACCATGTCCAAGTACTCCGAGTACACCCAACTCCCCAGTCAGTCGCCTAGAGTCCGCCTAGCGACTTTTGCAACCTTGAGCCCATCCATGATTTAGTCTCGCCGTGTGTTACGCCAAAGACATAAAAAGCTTAAGCTTAACTAATGACATAAATAGCTTAAGCAATAATCAACTAATGACATAAAAAATGTATGCTTCTTACCGTTAAATATAGGGGTAAATTTGTCTATTTAGAATGGTGTAAATTTTCTTTTAAGGTGTCTTTCTTTATGTGTATTGGGTAACCAATGCTTGTAGATTCTTGCTACTTTACGTTTTAATGAATCGTTGTTAATAAAAAAGGCTGATGTCTTCAATCTTGATGTCGGACAAATAAAATTTAATGTCGAGATATCATAATATTAATTTTTTTTTTTTTTTTTTTTTTGAAAATTGACTTTCATTAAAAAAAGACACAACCAACGACTATCACCAAGACGGAGAAAGACGCTGAAATCCAAAAACCAAAACCAACAATCACGTTACATCAAATAAACACCAATTTTTCCAATCCACCACCCCTATCTTAGATCTATTTTTGTACCAAAGAAAACCCAAAGATTTTATATCCGCAACCATTTCTGCCACGTTAGTGCTCTTGCCCGAAAAAATCTTTTCATTCCTAGCCCGCCAAATCCTCCAACAAGTAATGATGACAATTCCATGAATAATCAACCTTTTATTCCCCGTCGCACCACAAACCTTATGCACTTCCACCAAATCATTGACATGAAAAACAAATAGTCTAGGGATGTTGCACCATGAACCAATCGCATTCCAAACGGCCATAGAAATGGAACACCCGGTTAACAAGTGCTCGAGCGATTCCTCATTACTCTCACATAAAGCGCAACTATGATCATCACAATACAAATGACGTCTAGCTAAAGCCTGCTTGGTTGGAAGGCTATCCTGAACGGCCCTCCACATAAAAATATTACATTTTTTCGGGACCCAATCGCTCCATTGGAAACTGGAACTCCCAGCGTCCACAACGGACCGCACCATCCATCTTTTAATCGCCGAAACCTCAAACTCTTTGCAGCTACCAACCGCCCAAGACCATGAATCTTCACGGTCAACCATCACCACCCCTTGAAGGAGATCTTCCAACTCCTGCTTCTCGCTGACCTCCTGATGGGAGCAAGGAGCTCTAAGCCAATCCCACACAATGCGACGAGAAGATCCAGTGACCACCAACCGATCAGCTAACAAGACATTTTTATGTTTTTCTACCGCATATAAGGACGGATACTTGTCCATAACCGGCGCCGAACCCAACCACAAATCCGTCCAAAACCTAACTTGGCGACCATTCCCGACTGTGGCCCGGATCACTCTATTAAAACCCACACCATCAACCTTAAATTTGTTCCAGAACATAACACAATTCTTCCAAACCCCGGGAACCCCATTATTAACCGGAGCAAGCCCCCAACAGCGCGAGGTCCCGTGAATAGACAACACTACTCTTCTCCACATCGCGTGCTGGTCATTTAGAAATCTCCCAAGCCATTTAGTAATCAGCGCTTGATTATTAACCTCTAAACGAGCGATACCTAAACCCCCTTCTTTTATAGGTTTGGTGACTACCTCCCAAGCCACCCAAGACATCTTCCTCACTTCATCCGAACCTCCCCATAAGAACCTTCTCATCAAAGCTTCTAAATCATTGGTAACCTTCTTGGGTGCCTTAAAAAGCGAAAAATAATAAGTGGGAAGACTATCCAGCACCGATTTAATAAGGGTTAACCGACCAGCAATAGATAACGAATTAACTTTCTATTTAGAAAGCCTCTTCTTGAACTTGGACACAACCGGTTCCCAATTAACCACCCTATTCATGTTAGCTCCAACCATAATCCCAAGATAAGTAAACGGGATTCTACCCGGCTTACAACCCATGAAACCGGCTTGGATATCGATCTCACCATCTTCTACACCTACTCCAAATAACACTGATTTATGGAGATTAATCTTTAGCCCCGAACACAAGTAAAATATGCGAAGAATACGTTTCAAGTTATCAAAATTAAAAGAAGACCACTCTCCCATAATCATAGCATCATCCGCATAAAAGAGATGGGATAAAGTAGGACCTTCGTTAGGAAGAGTAATACCATGAAACGCACCTATATCACAGGCTTGTTTCAACATACCTGAAAAAGCCTCCATCATAATAATAAAAAGAAAAGGCGATAGCGGGTCACCTTGACGAATGCCTTTATGACATCCAAATTCGAAAGTAGGAGATCCATTAACAAGAACAGACGATCTGCTCGCCAACAAAATACCACTAATCCAATCGCACCAGACCGAAGGAAAACCCATCTGAGAAAGAACCGACAACAAGAACTCCCAATTCACATTATCAAAGGCTTTATCGAAGTCAATCTTGAACATAAAAATTCTTCTTTCCCTCTTTTTAGCCCAAGCAATAACCTCACTAGCCACCAAAGGGCCATCAAGAATATATCTCCCGGATAAGAAAGCCGACTGATGCTCTGAGACAATCTTATTCATAACCGTTTTGAGTCGATTCACTAACACCTTCGACACAGTCTTTAAGATACAACCAATGAGACTTATCGGTCTAAAATCCCCCAAAGAAGACGGATTGTTTACCTTAGGAATTAAGGTGATAAAAGACGAACCAACCCCCGAGCAAAAACTTTTAACCTTATGAAAATGATCAAGAATATCCACAAAATCCTTCTCGAACAACTCCCAAAAAAACCGAATGAACCTAAAATTAAAACCATCCGGCCCAGGAGCTTTGTCACCACCGCAATCAAAAACCGCCTTCTTGATCTCATGCACGGAAAAATCACTGATCAAAAAATCCGCCTCCACCGAAGACAAGACCGAAAACCCATATCCAATCAACCGAGGCCGGAGTGTAATAGATTCTTTAAACTTACCAGCAAAGAATCGCAAAACTTCCTTTTTAATGAGAACCGGGTTTGTTTCCCACGCCCCATTCACTTCCAAACCCGGAAAATAATTTGAAACTTTACGTTTATTAATAAAACCGTGAAAAAATCGAGAATTTTCGTCTCCATGAATCGCCCAATTACAACGAGCCTTTTGCTTCAAATCCCGGTAGTAATGATTATCCAACTCGCCTAGCCGTCTTTTAATTTCGCTTAAAGACCATGTCTCTACTTCCAACAAATCCCGGACCTCCAAGGTTTGGTCCAAGTCCCGCAACTCTTGCTCCAATAAAACCCTTTCCTCCTTTTCTTTGGCTTTACAATCGATCGCCCATCTAGTAATAGCAGCACGCAAAGCTTTAAATTTATACAGCAATCTCGCGTCCGGAGAACCATGAAACGAGCCATCAACAAGCGTCTTCTTAACCAACGTCCCAAAATCCTCTCTACCAAGCCATGAATTGAAAAACCTAAACGGTTTGGGACCATAATTCTTGGAAGAACCAATTTTCAAAACCAACGGACTATGATCCGGCTTATTCCTCTCGAGAGCAATATACTCCGCACACGGCCATTCCATAAAAAAATCCCAATTAACGAAGATTCTGTCAATACGGCTTAATTTATTTCCTGCGACAAAAGTAAAACGCCTCCCTTTCAAGGAGTACTCGTGAAGATTCGAATCATCAATGAAGTCGTTAAACTCATCGGCCTCACCCACATTAAACAAAGAATTCCGCCTATCCTCAGCACACCGAACGGAGTTAAAATCTCCTGCCACAATCCACCTCCCATTACCCTCCTCGATCAAATCACGAATTTCCCCCCAAAGAGCTCTTTTAGTAACTAGATTTTCAAATATTAATTGACTTAAGTTCTTTTCAAATAGACAAAATAGTAAAACTAGTTTTTATGTTTGCAAGTTTTTTCAATGCTTGTCTTTTATCAAACTTAATAACTATAAAAACATCCTTTATGTCTAAAATCCATATCGTGTTATGTGATTAGACCTTAACACAGTTAAATTTTCTTGTCAATTTTGGTCATGTGCATGACACGGGAGGATAATTTGTAATTTTACAAATTTATCTAATAATTAAAACAGAATAATAAATATATTAAAATAAATTAAAAACTCTCTCTATATCTATTCCATTCTAAAAAAAGGCAAAGGATCTTCCCACACCACCCATGATCCTCCCACACCATTATTTTTCCTATACGGTTCGTATAGGGCTATACGGTCGTATAGCATATGAATCGTGTCAGTTTGTGTATGATATTGCCGGCCATCGTTTGTAGTGCCTCGTATAGGCCTACGGCCGCACATGCACTTTTTTTTAAATGATGACCATATATCCAAAATATGTGATTTATACGGGTCGCATCTGGCTCGTTTATCTTAACGGGCTTAAATGTTGAGCTCAAGCTTAGCTCGTCAAAAGCTCAAGACTTTTTGTGGCTGGTTGACCCAACTTGTTTATTATTAAATTTTCAAAAAAATTATGAAATTTTTTAATATTCTAGGCATATTTGTAGTTTACATATAATAAAAATTTGAGGTTTTTTAACATCTGGACCACATACATTAAGCTTAGAGAACTAAAAATGTCGTATAGCACTATACGGCCCGTATAGGCGCGTGTAGTCGTTTTTCGGAAGCAATTAAGACAATCTGAATGTTTCAACAAATGTTTTCTATATGGTCGTATAGCCTTATACGACCGTATAGGTTTTATGGCTTGTCAGAGAGCAATACGAGACATTTAATGCCTATACGGCTCGTATAAGCCTATACGGTCGTATAGGCTGCAAAAAGCTGTTTTTTTGTCCCCTTGTCAGTCATTCGTACACTATACGGCCGTATAGACCTATACGAGCCGTATAGACATGTAGAGGGTGGTGTATGAGGATCACATCCCAAAAAAAAGAAGTAAAAGAGTCAGGCCAGCCAACCATCAACACCTGCCACCTGACCAAACAACCACCTACCGCCTGACCTAACCACCACCCACTGTGCATGCAAAACTTTCATCCTATAAATCAATATCCGATTCATCCCATAAATCCATTATATTGGTGTTTAAAGCATTATGGAAGATTTGGGTGTTTTACCACGGTGGTCACTATAATACCAAGGTCCTTAATTTGATTAGTCACCTTCTAATTTATTTTGATTTTATGATATTAAATATTGGCCAATATATATCTCACGTGTAATTAAATTAATTAAGAATTCAAGAGTTATAATGTTATACTGACACTGACCTTTCCAATGTAATGGAGTGTTCTTCGGTGACCTCGGGACATCACTACTCTACGTGTTCTCCAACAAATTTTCAAATGTGATCAAACATGACGACGATGTTTTGGGCGTTCTCTCCTTGAAGATAGTATCAAGGAGAGAATGCCCAAAACATCGTCGTCGTGTTTGATCCCATATGAAATTTGCTGGAGAACACATACATCGGTGATGTCCCGAGGTCACCAAAGGCCACCCTGATACATTGGAAGGCTAGTGTCAGTATAACTCTCCAGTTCTTAATTAATTTACACATAGAGATATATTTTTGTCAATATATGATTTCATAAAAATAAATTCACAGGTGATTAATCAAATTACGGACCTTGGTATTATGGTGACAGCGGTTGGCCTAAATATCTAAGCGAGCGCGTCATGTCGGTAGGATGATGATAAGCCTCGACTCCTTGTGTTGAATGGGTTTCTTTTTGTTTCTTCGTGTTTATTCCACGATAATAATATTTTTACATTAATTTTAATGTTTTTGACAAATTGATATGTAACCAGGATAATAATAATAATAATAATAATAATAATAATAATAATAATAATAATAATAATAATAATAATAATAATAATAAAGGTCAGCACAAAGAAACAAATTGGGCAAAAAGCCGAAGGACGGTAACAAAAATTAAATGAAATCGTATGGGTTGTGTTTTTGTTGGAGGTTAATTTCCACCAAGCTTTTAATTTTTATAATAAACTTTGTTTTTAATACTTTTTATAAGAGGTTAACTACTATTAAATTTTATAATTATAATAAGATGTATTTTTATGGAGGGAGTTTTTTAATGGAGCTCAAGGTTGGTTATGGAGGTTAGTTTTTCTATTACATGATTAGTTTTTATGTAATGGAAGACCGGACATACAATGCATGTGGCTTCCAACGCCACATGAGATGTACGAGTTTTTATGGAGGGAGCTTCTTAACGGAGCTCAAGGTTGTCTATGGAGGTTAGGTTTTCTATTATATGACTATTTTTTGTGTAATGGAAGATCAGATATACAATGCATGTCTCTTCCAATGCCTCTCTATACAATCACATTGTCTTACCATGGCCAAACTTTTAGGGCCCGCCTCCACTGTCGAGTCACTCTTTTTAAAACCAAGATTGATGAACCGAGTTAGATTAAAATAAAATCACAAAGTTATTTGAACTAAATTTGTCGGTTCAACAAACACAACACAATCAAATGGTTACATATATGATGGTTGTACCTCACGGTTCAAAGAACAGACAACATAAAACATTAAGGTACTATGATTATAAATTTAGAATTTAGTTGTTTAAGACTGTTGGTTTATGTTGTTGAGTTCATGCATGTAGTACAACAATGGTTGTTCAATGATGGGAGTGATTGGTTCATGTAATGAGTAGGAAGAATCTTATCCACTTTAAAGTGGCTAGATATATGATATTATGGGTAGCTGATATTTGGTTAGAGAATCTTGTTGTTAAGTTCAACAATTCATAAACATTTTTGTTGAGTCGATCGAGACTAGTTTAGAGAATAAATACTTAGTTTCATCAAGAATACGACAATAACGAAAACGTCAATTCATTTGATAATAACAAACTTTTATATTTTATTATGTTATATACTTAGATGTGATATGTGAAGTACATTTAGCTACAGTATTTTTTGTTAGAGAACTTAAAGTTGCATTTTATATATATATATATATATATATATATATAATATGCGGTACCATCACTTTCTTAGTGGCCATTAGTATTGAAATATTTTACATCATTTTAGTTTTGAAGGAAAATTAGTATATTTGTCTATGGTGGTGTTTGAAGGAAAATTAGTATTGAAATATTTTACATCACTTTCTTAGTGCCATTGTCATGTGGTCACGATAGATAATACAAACTCCTAACTCCCTGCATCATTATACTAACACCGCCTTTCAATACATGTTATGTTCTCCCTATTTCCGCCGACTTTTTGACTTTAAAAACACTGGTTTTAAGAATGAGTGATACTATATGTGTTGTTTGCCACACAACCACCATTATCACCACTAGAAGTTTTGAAGTCGACGTCTCAACAAATATAATCCTTTTAAACCTTTTACAAATAATATAGTATTTAAGTAACACCGTTTTTCTTAATCATGTTGACCCAAATTATTTGTAAAAGATCTTAAAAGAGAAACAAAATTTCGGGTCAACCCAATTCCATCCATACAAAAAATTATCCGTTTTAACCCATTACCCAAACGAAATGTAAGATGGATTACCCTCCAATAGAGCAAAGCCCGAGAGCAAATCTTCTAAAGTTTTCGGTAGCACCAGCGTCAGGAGTGAAGCTAATAAACTAGCGGATAGTAAGATGGTGTTGCTGTTTCTAGCAGTTTTTTAACCGGAACCGAAACGGGAACGATTTTCACCCAAATTTAAGATCTGGACCCGAAATAAACAATACGGTTCAGGTTCGGTTTCGGTTTCTCGGTTTTGGTAGTTTAGAACCGTGAATTGCTCACCTCTACTTGCTATCCAAGTAAATTACCTATGACTGAAATATCAAATAAAGGTTAAGTGACCTAATTCGAGAAAAAAATTACACTAGCGATTTAATTGGGATACTTCTGAAAATTAGTTACCATATTATGAGATAATCCCCCTTTTTTAAAGGTATTGGGTTAATGGGAGATTGGGCGACCTGTCGTGTTATTCTTCACTATTTTTCTTGCGTTGTGGCCGAGCATTTATTAATCGAAAAACCACATCCCGAATGGCCTTGAGTGTCTCAATTCTCAAAGCAGGGTAATGTGGTGGTATATCGGTCGGAGATGAAATTAAGTCCGGCCGCAGATTGTCCTATTTGCCTAAGAGAATTTAGTGAAGGTGAGAAGATAGAAAATTTGGCCAAAGTGTAAGCACTTGTTTCATGTTAAATGTTTAGGTAAATGGCTTGTGTCACATGACTCACATTCATCTTGTCCAATATGTAAAACAACAATGTTTAGGTAAAATGGCTTGTGTCACATGACTCACATTCATCTTGTCCAATATGTAAAACAACTTATAATGTGAAAAAACAACTGATAGTGTTAATTAGTGGTGTAGGAAAACTTATAATGGTCACATGATAGGTAAATTAATGAAGACACTCATGACCTTACACAAAAATACATTATGTATTATATTGTTGTCAGTTGCCATAAATATACAGTAACACTTTAATGTTAGAGAAGATGCTCTATAAAGGGACTCAGGGAGGTGCGTGATGGGAAACCATCACGCGTTATACCATCACCAACACCGCCGCCACTCCTCTCATCACGCGTGATAAGAGGGTTTACGTGATAGCCATCACGCACACGAATCCCCATACAAAACCCATCAAACACACACAAAAACCTATATATATATATATATATATATATATATATATATATCAAAACTATCACATTAACACCACCCCCACTAAACTAGTACTTTACCCATCCGGTGGACGGGAGTATCAATACGGGAATGTGATAACATTAATTCAGTAAGGTGACGAAGTGTTCTCGAAAGGTGTCCAGTGCCGCCCGACCCCAACGGAAACCGGGAACACCGGGTATAAATGCCGAAGACACCGCTCCTCAAACGGTCATATCACATATGATTGTTTCAACAATCAAATTTAAAAGAAAAAAAGTATATAAATTTTATCCTATAGATTGCAACCCATCGTCAACCACTTTCTACACAAAATTTCAGTCTTTAATCTAGGTTTCTTCTCTCAATAACTCACTTAAAATTATTAAATCAAGCAAATAAGCGGAAGTGTTGAAATTTGCAAAATTCAACTGTTAAAGCTAATGCTATACGATGACGGGAATATTAATGCGGGAGTGTGACCAGGTTGCCTCAATATTGAAATCGATTATTGATTTAACTTCTAATTAAGCAACTGCAAAAGTTAACATTATTCAAGAAAAATACGAACACAACCATAGACTTGACTTCTTAAGTGAAGTCAACTTTCACAAGCAACTAACTGAGTCAGGTTTTACTAAAAAACAAAAAAAAACCTTTGAATAGAACAATCTAGGTTCAAACTTAGAACCTATTTACAATTGTCTATATATTTACAATTCGTAAAACTTATTTGCATAATGTTGAATGTTTCAATTCATAAACGTATATATTGTTGAATATATTTAATTCATAAATGTATAAATGTTCAATAATTTCAATTTTTAGTTTGAATTCTTAGAGTCAATTGACATAACTACATGTCCAAAAAAATTATTCAACCTCATTAATATAACTATATTTAAAATGTAATTCACAAACAACTTAACATCATCATATTCTGTGATGATATTTACATTAATCTGTTTGAAGATAAACTCCATTATGAAGATAAATTGTATCACAGTTGACTTCTTAAAGTGACCAGTTGCTGGTTCGGTAACATCGTTCATAACTACCGTATGGTCGCTTTTGAGAGAACCATCATGAACTTCAGTATTGCTATTATTGAAAGCGTAGGGGCCGGGATAATTGGTTCGCCGTAGTAGCCTTGCAGTGACCATTTCTTGACAGTTAACATGCAAAGACCTGTTGTTCGGTTTAGTTTCAACTTTTCGAGTTTGTGTCGGGTTGAACCTAACACGTGAGCGCGACCCGTTGAACACCCCAAGTATTAACATCTCAAAGAAAAACTTGACAGGTCAAGCGGCCCGTGTATTCGGTTCAGCCTTTCAGATTCAAATCGTGTTCGGATGGGTTTAGATAAGCGCCATTCTTCAAATAAGGTGTTTCAGTTTTGCCTATTTGTTTACACTTAACTATTAATGTTTTATTAATTTACCTTAACTCTGTTGCAGATAGATTGCCTATTTAAAGAATGTTGTATTTTTGAAAATTTAGAATGGGTCAAACTTTAAACGGGTCAAAATTTGCTATACCGACAACCTTGGGTTATGAAAACTGTTCCAGCTTATTGATAAGCTAACAACTCACCCAATAAAAAAAAATAAAAAAAAAATTAATAATGTCATATTTAGAAGGCAGCAAATGTGTTAAACAAAAAAAATAGATAACATTGTAAGATTATGTTAACCAAAAAACCACATTGGCATTGGAACCCATACCGAAATAACCCTTTTTTAAGTTAGACCCGTTATGACACGAACACGTTATGACCCACACACGCTCTTACCCGTAATCGAATCCGACCCAAACCTACCCAACTTGCCACTGCACTGAACAATAAAATAACTAATTATGCACAAGATGCTAAAACATTATGCAAAAGATTGTGAAGTGGAACTAACATATGCACCTATCAAGCAGAAAGTTACATATACCAATTATAAAGTTTTTTCGCCTGCAAATTGTCAATGAAATAACATCAGAACATATAAATCGGTAGTAATAACTAATAAGGTAAAGGAAACATTATAAACCAGATTTAGTAGGATATACAAAAGCAAATGATAGCAAAGCATTTCTCCAATATGATGTCTTCACACCAGCTTATAATTATAAGATATTTGTAATAAGAATTCACTAATTGATATGCATTTCGAAAAAATTTTAATAATCATATTTAGTGCGAATTAAATATGAACTTACTTCAATAACTAAAAAAACCTTGCTCTTTGCCACAAGCATAACCAAGTGCTGATTTCTCAATCTTCACAAAAATGAGGAAAACTTTTTAAACCCCAGGATTAAATATTTAAATGTAATTGAGGGGGAAAAAAGATGCATACCCTAAATGGGTTCGTAAATAAAGAACTCCTTAAACTGTTTTCTTCGTCTTGCATGATCCCGTTATAATCATCAGTGGGACATATATCGGTTCCAATACCTTGTTTATGCCATATATGAAACCGGTCATTAAAGAAATAAATAGATTCAGAGTATTCTGGTAAACCGTAAAGAACAAAACGGTGGTGCATTATGTCGAAAAATTAATCTCTTTGATGTTAATGGCTATATTTACTTGAATGATTCTTGAAAATTTTTATCTCGGTTGGACTTGGTTCCATCTAGAACCAGTAGCTTCATCTCTACCTGTCATTAAAAATTTGTAGCAGGTGAACCCATTTTGATTTTTTTCCCCTAAAATGACTGACCCATATGAAATTATTACCTTTTCCCACCCTAAAATGACCCATATGAAACCATTTTGGCCCGGACTAAAATTACTACTATTTTTTTTTAAATCCCGTTTTGACTCGAACTCATTTTTACCCTTTTTGACCGAGATTAACTTGATGCTTTTCTAGAACAACCCAATTTGACCTAAACTTAACTTGCCCATAACCCATGTTGGCCCCAACTTGTTTTGATCTGTCACCCAACCCAAGTCAGGCTTAGAATTGGTTGCTGGTATGCGCAGTAGCTAAAAAAATGAAGAGCCACTGCAAATGTATGTTTTTAAATGACTGGCAACCCCAAATTTGTTATTTGCAACATTCTTGTAAGAAACGAAACATGTTAGTAATTAATATGTTTGTTTTACATAAACCAAATAATGTGGTTATTTTTAAACATAAATGCCCAATTATTAATCTTTAGCATTAAAACTTGAAATATACTGAATTTTATGTAGGTGTGTTACCCGCAGAACCCCTTGTGCGTATAGCAATGAATTGTAGGGACATTGTTGCCTCTTGAACATAAATACATAATTGATCTTATATACACGGCTCAAGCAAAGTCAAAGCATAAGAATATTCTACTATATAGAAAGAACGCACCTGAAATATCATAGTGGATAAGTTAATTTGTTATGGATGCTGGTTATCCTCTTAACTAACCGGGTATTAGTTGGATCCTGCAACCTGTTAGGATTAAACGCACACACGAACCGAACACGACATGCGAAAGCAATAAACGACACGAGGAATTAACGTGGTTCGGTCTAAACTGACCTACGTCCACGGGTGGCAACTAGGTATATCTTTATTGAGTGACCACGATTACAATTATATAACAATCATATATATAGAGAAACACTTAGGGTTTGTATCTTATTAAACAAGAAATCTAAACCGGGCCGGGCCTGCCCTTTGGACTTCAAATAATAAACCGGGCCTACACCGAAAAGGCCTACGAAACCCAACAAACTCCCACTCGGAGGCCTTGAGTACTCTCGTCTGCACTCCTGATTGTACTTCTGTAATCCGAACATTTAACTTCTAGTTGCCACCGCCTTCTCATCAATTAACCTGAAGGCCCGTTGAAGCTCCCTAGAGCTCCAACACGTCAGTCACGGCTAAAACTGCCCCTGACCCGTTCTCTGTCCCTACCGGCTCCCACTGAAACAAACTACCGGATCCTGAGATACCCTGAGAACAAACACTCTCCATATTCAGCAATTAATCCACTGGAGAGACTTTTACAGCTGGAATGCTGGTTTTCTTAATCCACTGTCGACCTGGAACTGTAACTGAAACACGACCTATGCTCCCACTGTCACGATGTCCTCTAACTGATTTAACCTTCCTAGCTCGTTCATCCTGAATCTTCACTTTGGCTCTGGGTTTGTTACTTGCAAAACGAACCTTCTTCTGCCCACAAGATTCTGTGAACCGGACTTTGTCTTTCACCAAAACTGGATCCACTCCTTTCGGTGACATGTCGACCATATACAACAAACCCATTTTCTTGCCACGAGCAACAACGAGATTCCCTTTGACTACTTTCCACTGCCCATTCCCGAACTTAACATCGTAACCCTGGTCATCCAACTGCCCAACTGAAATCAAACTTTTCTTCAAACTTGGAATAACCCTAACATCTTTCAAAGTCCAAGAAGTACCGGCTAAAGTTATCAAATCAACATCTCCCATACCCGTAACCTCTAGAATATCATCGTTCGCAAGTCGAACCTTTCCAAAATCCCCAAACTTTAGATTCTTTACCGTTTCACTACAGTGAGTGGCATGAAACGATGCACCAGAATCCATCACCCAAGCATCAACGTTATCCTCAACACTAAGAACATAAAACTCATCCTCTGGGCATTCTTCTGCAGTGTTGACTTCTGTAACGTTCACCTCTTTCTTACCATTCGGACACTGATTCCTGAAGTGTCCCTTCTCTTTACAACCCCAGCATTCAATATCATTACGAGTCCTAGACTGACTCCTCTTCCTACTCCCACCTCTTCGTTGTTTTCCCCTACCTCTGTCTTCTGTGACTAATATATTACTTGATGATTCACCTGAATTTCTGAGTCTTGAATCTTCTCCAAAAATCAAATCCCGAATCCCATCAAAAGTAATTTTTGTAGACGAACTACAAACTGCAGTCACTGTTTGCGACCAACTGTCGGGCAAAGATGATAATAGCAACAAGCCTTGAACTTCATCATCAAACTTAATACCGACTGACACTAAGCGGGAGAGGTTCGAATTAAGATTATTGATATGCGTTGTAACTGACCCACCCTCTTTCATTCGAGTTGTCACTAGCTCTCTGATAAGATAGACCTTATTCGCTGCCGAATGCTTCTCATACATGTTGGATAGCGCGTCCATCATACCACGGGCCGTGGTTTCTTTCATGACGTTAAATGCCACATCTTCCAACAACGACAATGTAATACAAGCCCTAGCTTTCTTGTCTAACTTCTTCCAATCTGCTTCTGACAACTTTTCTGGTTTTTCATCTTCAAACACTACATCCAAGTCTTTCTGACAAAGTAGTGCCTCAATCTGCATCTTCCACCAACCAAACTTCTGTATCGAAACCTTTCCGTCTTCTGCCATGACAATGACTAAACGAAAAGCTGGATAAAACAGAGACAGACACAACAATCGCACGGGCCTGAACTTAACAACTGTTCTACTGAACTCTGTTAAATAATTAACCTATTTTAAACGCAACGGAAATACGAACTGTAAATCAGAAACCGAAACTTTAAACTGAAACGATAAAACCTAACAAACGCGGTTGGCACTGGTTCTCGGTTTCTTTAACGCTTCTTCTGACTTGACAACTGTTCTTCAACAAAAATAAGATCTTGATTCAACTGTTCATGGCTTGTACTTGGCAAAATAGGCTATCGACCCAAATTTCTTTACGGGCTAAACTGCCCAAACTTTGGCCCACACAATCAATCAAATTTGGGCTTGTGGTTCAAACAAAAGAACTAGGTTAAACTTATCTTGATGGTGGCGGTGGAAATTTTGACTTTTTGCGGCTATCACTAGATTTACGTCGGCTATGGCTGCCGGCGATACAAAACCTAGATCGACCCAACTCTTCTCTTGCAATTGTTCACGTGCGAAACGAACACCAATCTCTTGTCAGTGGTGGCAGCGTATTAGACATATTTGTCACACCCCGACCAAAGGCGGATTATACATCGGGGCGCCACATATTGTTTCATTACCCGTGACACTATTGGGCGTCAATATTTATTAATACACATTTATCGCGCGCGCGCAGCGCAATACAAGATAACATAAATCAACAAAAATCATTATATTATAAAGCAAAGTATTCGATCAACATATACTTGTCTTGATACATTTTAATCTAGGTCCAAAATAAAAGAAAACTTCCTACGTGTCCTCAAGCTCCAAAACAGCTACTGCAAACCTGAACATGTGTTAAAATAAACGTCAAACACTTGCGTGTTGGTGAGAAATCAAGTTTAATGCAATACAGTAAATCTGCGCGCAACACGTGTATGTCTAGAGTTTAGCAAGGGTGTAATCAGATTGTGATCAAGCCTAAGATAGATCATAGCTCATAGTTCAATCCGTGCTCCCATTTGAGCACAAAAAACGAGAAAACATCAGTGCAAGTGTAAACAAAGAAAACCGTAAACGATAGGTCTCCCGTGTTCATCCAATGGATCCATGAAAACTTCGGAATAGGCCGAACAAAGCGGTTAATGATACACACATACAAATAACAGCCAAGTAAACATCCTCAACACATGGGATACTGCGCGACTAAAGTTCATAAACAGTTTAAGACTCTAAGTTTGTATGAACACATGAACATCCCAAAACATTAAAAATAAAAAGGGATTAGGTACGAGATAACTCACATGATAAACGGTGCGATGAAGATAAATAAAGCAAGAACCAAACAAGCAAAGTTAACCTATAAATAAGATTATCGGTTTAACGATTGGTTTTAGTGTCTTGATTATAACTAACCATAGGTAATATGCATAGATTTACTTAAACAAATTATAAACATTTACTAACCGAGATCTGGGCAGAAAAGAAGAGAAAGAAAAACAGAGGCAAGGAGAGCTGGAGTTATGTTGACGGCTGTGCTGCGAGGATCTTCAGCAGGGAGAAGGAGAAGAGATTAAGTGTCTGTGTGTGAAATGTTAAAGAAAATGGCTGGGTATAAATAGGCAAACCTTAGGGAACACAATCCCGGAAAAAGGGGAAAATATCTCACCAAATCTAAGCAAAAGATATGGCAGCAGGAAAAGGGGAAAAAGCTGTCAGGTTACTGTTCACAGCACATGGGATATGTCAGGCAAACACTGTTCAAGATAAGGAAAAGAAGATCTCAAAAGATATTGTCAGTCACCTTTTTCTGTCAACCAATAGGATTGACGCGCATGCTGCGCCGAAAGTAACTTTTCAGACACAAAGCAAGTTAGGTCAACAGCCCAAAAGATAAGATATCACCAAAGGTAAACGGCTGGATAAATCAAGATAAAAGACACAAGACTTAGCGCGAGAAAGCTGAGTGCGCGAGCGCGAAGGCACACACAGAAGGCTGACACAGACAAACCTTAGCGCGCTGCGGGAAGAACCACAAATCCTTAGCGCGTCGCGGAACGAACTGAAATCCTTAGCGCGTCGCGGGAAGAACATAAATCCTTAGCGCGTCGCGGGAAGAATTACAATTCTTAGCGCGCTGCGAGAACTACAAATTTACAGCGTGTCGCGGGAGGATCTACAATTCTTAGCGCGTCGCGCGGAGAAGTATCATTCTTAGCGCGCCGCGGGAAGAACTACAGTTCCTAGCGCGTAGCGCAGGAACAGTCAATCTTCACGCCGGCTTCCTTGTAAGGAGTTTAGCGCGTGGAGCTGCGCAGACCTCCTTAGGCGGGAAGAGCCAAAGGACAAGCAAGGAGTTAAGAGAAAGGGGTTCAAGGCTCAAGGTTTAAACAAAGGGGGGGGGGGGGAATGGCGACAAGAGAAAAGAAGGCGGGACGGCGGAAAGAAAAGAGAAGAAGAGGAAGGAGAGGCGGAAGAAACATTTTAAAAATATATATATACATAAAGATTTATTAAAGGTTAGATTTATAAAGATTATAATTAATTTTTAAATCATAAAAAGAATCGGATCAGAAAACGGGTATCTGGGTCGGGTCGGATTCGGGCAGATGTTACAGTCTCCCCTACTTTAAGAAATTTCGTCCCGAAATTTATCTCGAAGTAGGATGCGCAAAGAAAAGGTACGGGGATAAGGTCGATCAAAAAAAAATCGTTTTCATTAAGGTTAAGCGTGCAATCCATGATTATAAGGTTTATTAAAATAGTTTCGCCATTAGCCAATTCAACAGAAGTTTTCCTTAAGTTAATGCGCGGTCGCGCGAGCTTCTGCTCAAACGCGCGAGAAATAAAACTTCTATCGGCACCAGTAACAAAAAGTATAGATGCATAATGCCCCTAAAAAAAAAAAATGTACCATTAACTACGTCATTAATCGCTTGCGCTTGGTGCGCGGTTATATTAAAAGTTTGTCAGCGCGTCACTTGGTTCGAAATTTGGTTCACCGGATTCGCTTGCGTAATCTGTACTTGTAACCTCGGGCACGCGTTCCGGAAGTGACTGGGATCACCGCAGTTAAAGCACGATCTTGGTTGGGGATTCTGGTATGTTGGTTGTGGGTTCTGCGGGTAGGTTGGTGGTGTTTGCACAATTGGGTTGGCGGGAGGGACTCTACAGTACTCAGCAGAGTGACCAGCGCGGCCACATTGGTTACATTGCCTACACGAGGCTTGAGTTGGGTGATGAAATTTACAGGTTGGGCAGAAGGGCTGATTTCCTGTGTAGGGTTTCTTAGTTGGCGGGGTAGGGAGTGCAGGATTAGTTAAGGCATAGTTATGGACTACAGGGGGAGTTGGGTAGGTAGACAGTGGGTTAGGCGCGTATACTGGAGGTTGGTAAAGGGGTTGCTGGACAACGAGTGGGTTAGTAAGCGCGTAAGCTTGATGATTGGTTTTGCGCCTTCGTTTATGGTTTGAGGGTTCTGGCTTGGTTTCTGTTGGTTCTGGGTCAGTCTTGGTGGGTTTGGTCCTTTCAGTTCCCCGCAGGAACAGGGTTCCTGCTCTGACATGGTTGTCGCTGAGCACAGCGGCCAACTCGATGGCGTCAGAGAGGGTTACTGGGTTTCTCGCCCATACAGAATCTTGAATTTCCATGGGAAGACCCCCAAGAAATTTTTCGATGGCTCGGCGGGAAGGGGTAACAAGGTGAGGGACAAGCAAACTTAGTTCGTGGAAGCGCGTCGCGTACTCGCGCGCTTCGCCACTGTACTGCTTCAAGTTCCAGAATTCCTCCTCAAGGCGCTTGACTTCGTTGGGAGGGCAGAATTCTCGCGTCAGAAGTTCCTTGAATTCCTCCCAGAGCATGCTAGAAGCAACCTCTGCGCCACGCGCATGAGCTACTCCGTTCCACCAAGTAAGCGCTCTAGATTCCAGGACACTTGAGGCGTATAAGGTTCGTTGGTTTGGAGGGCAATGGGTATGGAGAAAAGTGTTTTCAATCTTCTCGAGCCACTGGAGCATTATGGTGGCTCCTTCAAGTCCTTTGAATTTCGGAGGGTTACCCGCATTAAAGGATTTAATATTGTAACCAGAGTGGTTGATATTGTTTTGGTTTAAGGCTTGGGCTATCGCGGCGGCCATTTCCTGGGAACGTTGCTGCCTACGTCTGCGCGCGGCTTCTCTCCTCTGATAACGAGCTGATAGTGGAGGCATTCTATAAAAGTTCTAGTTTTAGTTAATATCATGTTATGAGAAACCGTTTTAGCGCAAAGTATAACCTTGTTAAAGCTTGTTTCGCGAAGTTAGTTGCTAACAAAAGTTAAGGTAAAGTAAATGACTTTATATGCAGACTTAATAAAGGTAACAAATTCGAATCGAGAATCGACAATTCATGTATCACCATGACCTTCCGAATTCTCAAATTTAAAAAAAAATATACGAGCAAACGGGTATTGGAGATTGACGATTCATGTATCACCATGACTTTTCAATCCTCAATATAAAATATACAAGTAAATAAGCATTGGAGATTGACAATTCATGTATCACCATGACTTTTCAATCTTCAACTTAAAAATATAAAGTAAATGGGAATTGAAAGTCAACTATTCATGTATCACCATGACTTCTCGGATTTTCAACTCCAACAAACGAA
This sequence comes from Bidens hawaiensis, assembly GCF_021521415.1. Lineage (NCBI taxonomy): Eukaryota > Viridiplantae > Streptophyta > Magnoliopsida > Asterales > Asteraceae > Bidens > Bidens hawaiensis. The sequence goes on from NW_027494050.1 coordinate 276,951, forward strand.
CATAAATAAAAATCGAAAGATCGCGGAATAAAACATAAAATCATATACTGCGCAGGCGCGAGCATATTTATAAATAACGAGTAATTAACAATAAGCGCGCAAACACGAGATTTCTCTCATGCGCGAGAGGGGACTTAAGTTTTCTAGGTCGTTACGTCTAACCACCTATCCTAAAGTCAACGAGCTCTGATACCAATCTGTCACACCCCGACCAAAGGCGGATTATACATCGGGGCGCCACATATTGTTTCATTACCCGTGACACTATTGGGCGTCAATATTTATTAATACACATTTATCGCGCGCGCGCAGCGCAACACAAGATAACATAAATCAACAAAAATCATTATATTATAAAGCAAAGTATTCGATCAACATATACTTGTCTTGATACATTTTAATCTAGGTCCAAAATAAAAGAAAACTTCCTACGTGTCCTCAAGCTCCAAAACAGCTACTGCAAACCTGAACATGTGTTAAAATAAACGTCAAACACTTGCGTGTTGGTGAGAAATCAAGTTTAATGCAATACAGTAAATCTGCGCGCAACACGTGTATGTCTAGAGTTTAGCAAGGGTGTAATCAGATTGTGATCAAGCCTAAGATAGATCATAGCTCATAGTTCAATCCGTGCTCCCATTTGAGCACAAAAAACGAGAAAACATCAGTGCAAGTGTAAACAAAGAAAACCGTAAACGATAGGTCTCCCGTGTTCATCCAATGGATCCATGAAAACTTCGGAATAGGCCGAACAAAGCGGTTAATGATACACACATACAAATAACAGCCAAGTAAACATCCTCAACACATGGGATACTGCGCGACTAAAGTTCATAAACAGTTTAAGACTCTAAGTTTGTATGAACACATGAACATCCCAAAACATTAAAAATAAAAAGGGATTAGGTACGAGATAACTCACATGATAAACGGTGCGATGAAGATAAATAAAGCAAGAACCAAACAAGCAAAGTTAACCTATAAATAAGATTATCGGTTTAACGATTGGTTTTAGTGTCTTGATTATAACTAACCATAGGTAATATGCATCGATTTACTTAAACAAATTATAAACATTTACTAACCGAGATCTGGGCAGAAAAGAAGAGAAAGAAAAACAGAGGCAAGGAGAGCTGGAGTTATGTTGACGGCTGTGCTGCGAGGATCTTCAGCAGGGAGAAGGAGAAGAGATTAAGTGTCTGTGTGTGAAATGTTAAAGAAAATGGCTGGGTATAAATAGGCAAACCTTAGGGAACACAATCCCGGAAAAAGGGGAAAATATCTCACCAAATCTAAGCAAAAGATATGGCAGCAGGAAAAGGGGAAAAAGCTGTCAGGTTACTGTTCACAGCACATGGGATATGTCAGGCAAACACTGTTCAAGATAAGGAAAAGAAGATCTCAAAAGATATTGTCAGTCACCTTTTTCTGTCAACCAATAGGATTGACGCGCATGCTGCGCCGAAAGTAACTTTTCAGACACAAAGCAAGTTAGGTCAACAGCCCAAAAGATAAGATATCACCAAAGGTAAACGGCTGGATAAATCAAGATAAAAGACACAAGACTTAGCGCGAGAAAGCTGAGTGCGCGAGCGCGAAGGCACACACAGAAGGCTGACACAGACAAACCTTAGCGCGCTGCGGGAAGAACCACAAATCCTTAGCGCGTCGCGGAACGAACTGAAATCCTTAGCGCGTCGCGGGAAGAACATAAATCCTTAGCGCGTCGCGGGAAGAATTACAATTCTTAGCGCGCTGCGAGAACTACAAATTTACAGCGTGTCGCGGGAGGATCTACAATTCTTAGCGCGTCGCGCGGAGAAGTATCATTCTTAGCGCGCCGCGGGAAGAACTACAGTTCCTAGCGCGTAGCGCAGGAACAGTCAATCTTCACGCCGGCTTCCTTGTAAGGAGTTTAGCGCGTGGAGCTGCGCAGACCTCCTTAGGCGGGAAGAGCCAAAGGACAAGCAAGGAGTTAAGAGAAAGGGGTTCAAGGCTCAAGGTTTAAACAAAGGGGGGGGGGGGGGGAATGGCGACAAGAGAAAAGAAGGCGGGACGGCGGAAAGAAAAGAGAAGAAGAGGAAGGAGAGGCGGAAGAAACATTTTAAAAATATATATATACATAAAGATTTATTAAAGGTTAGATTTATAAAGATTATAATTAATTTTTAAATCATAAAAAGAATCGGATCAGAAAACGGGTATCTGGGTCGGGTCGGATTCGGGCAGATGTTACAATATTAGATTAGATATTACACTAATTATAGTAGAGGGATCTAATCGTAATATAGTCTAGTATATAAACACTCTTGTATAGAATATTATTAATTCAATAATACAAGATCACAATTACACACGTTTAACTTGGTATCACAGCCAGGTTTGTTAACCCTAAACAGCCGCCAGGTTTTTTTTCCTCATCTCATCATCATCATCATCATCAATATATGGCTCTTCTTGCTGCCTTTATTACCCAAGAGAAACCATCCCACAATTCCCATAAGTTTGCTTTTACCCTATCCCCTACAAACTACATGTATTGGAAAACAATGATTCATCCGTTTTTTGTTACAAACAACATGTTTGGCTATATCGATGGAACTATTCCATGCCCCTCCCCTACAATCACAATCGAGGGTTCTGGTTTAGACAAAGATGCAACCTCAACCGTGACCCGCAATAACCCTAATCATGCTACGTGGGTTGCCAATGATGCTCATGTCCGTATGTTGCTTATCTCTACAGTTTCTGAAGCATCTTTTCATCATGTTCAGGGGGACACGTCTAGGGATCTCTGGCTCTCCCTTGAACGTGCTTACGCACCACATACTTCGTCTCGCGAGTTTATCTTAAAACAACTAATCCTAAGGATTGAGATGAAAGGCGATGAAACACCTACAACCTATCTCTCTAGGGCTTAAGAATATGCCAAAGCCCTTTTCAACATTGGTGAACCAATCAAAGACAAAGATTTGGTCATATTAGCTATCTCTGGTCTTCGTGAAGAATACAATGGACTGAAGTCAAATCTTTTGGGTCGTGAAAAACCCATCACTTTTAATGAACTACCAGGTTTACTTTTTGACCTTGATTTTATGATTCAAAAAAATCAGCCCACACCACCATTATCCCAAGCATTCATGGCAACAACCAGCACCCATCTTAACACCCCTACTGCTGGTTCCGAGAGCCACACTACAGCTAACCAAGCTCATCTCCTTGCTGTCCAACAATTAGCCTCACAACTCGGATATCACCTTACACCATCGGCTCCCTCACAAGCTTTCTGTAGCTCTCGGTCTACTCAAAACCATAGGGGGCGTGGTTAAAATAATAATCATGGCCGTGGACACAATTCCAACAATAGACAAACTGGTGGCAACCGAAGTCAGTTTGAATAGGCCTCTAACACAAACACAGTTTACGGTTCATGCAACGGATGTGGTATTGGTCACATCCCATCTCTTTGTCCAAACAGGAATCCATCAACAGTTCGTACACGACCCTCTGCCAACTTTGCTGACCATCAACTTCAGTCTATTCGACTCTAGCAACTGCTAGCGGCGATGCGACAGCGTAAGAGGCTGGTTCAACGTATTCTTCGTGTGATCCGAACCTAAGCTCTAGATACCACTTGTTAGGATTAAACGCACACACGAACCGAACACGACACGCGAAAGCAATAAACGACACGAGGAATTAACGTGGTTCGGTCTAAAGTGACCTACGTCCACGGGTGGCAACTAGGTATATCTTTATTGAGTGACCACGATTACAATTACATAACAATCATATATATAGAGAAACACTTAGGGTTTGTATCTTATTAAACAAGAAATCCAAACCGGGCCGGGCCTGCCCTTTGGACTTCAAATAATAAACCGGGCCTACACCGAAAAGGCCTACGAAACCCAACACAACCACCATAATATCACAATTTATAATACTAAACTCATAATAAAGCAAACAATTTAGCTAAGTTTATTGTTTCCATTAGATCCTTTAGTTCAGGGATAGCTATTATAAAAAAAATCTACAATTAGAAAATCCAACTAAGTTGCATGCTTTACCAGTAGAGTTATCACTATCCACAACTTTTTTGGTTTTCAAACCAGTAGATTGCTTGACGTCGCACTCCGCCGGCTAATCTTCTCTGTAGACGCTCGACTATGTGAGAAGAAGCACTCCCAATATATATGAGAACTTTCCAATAACCAATATCCAATAACCAATACCTAATACCCAATAAAAATAACAACAATGATAGCAATAATAATAATCACTATTTTTGAGCACATAATATATAATTCCATCACTATTGATAGAATGTGGTGGGGTGAGGTGGCTGGGTGTGGTGAGTGATAGATTTGGAATCACCTCTTCCCCCTAAGGGGGTGGGGATGGTCCAAAACCATCACTTGCAACATCCAATGGGGAATGGGGTGTGCCACCTCACCCCACCACTTTCCATCACTAGTGATGGAATTTTAGTGGGGGTGGTGGTGTGATGGTTTGGTTTTTTTTGTTTTGTTTTGTTCACAACTTAAAAATTAAAAACAATATTTTACTAGAACATATTACAACTTAAAAACTATAATTAAAAAATAAAAGTTACATTAAACAATCTACTCCTCGTCCGAATCCGGAAATTCCAAACCTAAAGAACCTACAACTTCAACTAGATCATATCTCAACCGATGGTGAATATCTTCATCCCGCAAGTCTAATTGCACATTCTCAGGAACGAGAACTTGAGTAGGAGGATCCAGCACCCAATCTGGAGAAATTGCACGTCCATATTCTTTTATTAACATATTGTGTAATATGATGCATGCATATACTAAGCTAGAGATCGTGGGTTTTTTCATTTGCACGAACCGGTCAACTAAGTATGCGCTATCTACCCTTTAAGACACCGAAAGCTCTCTCGTCATCTTTTTCTTGCCGATTCTTGCAACTTCTTGTACGCCTTTTCATTGGTCTCGATAGGAAATGAAAAGGCTTTCACAAAAATAGACCATTGCGGGTAAATACCATCGACAAGATAGTAGTCACGTCTGTAATATCTCCCGTTGACAAAATACGAACAGAAAGGTGCGGTACCATTTGTTATGCTTTGAAACAACGGTGATGTGAATAGAACAGTGATGTCGTTGTTTAAGCCAGGAACACCAAAATAAGAATGTCAAATCCATAAATCATTTGACCCAACCGCTTCAAGTGAGATGGTCGGTCATTTGATATCACCCCTAATATAGGCCCCTCGAAACTCACGTGGACAATTTTTCCATTCGATATGTGGACAATCGATACCACCGAGCATCCCTGGAAAATGTCATATAGCCTCATGCGCGGCGTAAAGACGTGTAATGTCATGTCTTGTTGGTTTTCGTAGAAAATCTTTGCCATACAAGTTAATAATCGCGTTACAAAAAATTAGAGACATTCACGTGAAGTTCTCTGAGACATTTGTAAGTATTCATCGAATTCGTTGGGAGGGTTACCTGTCGCTAATTGACGAATAGCGGATGTGCATTTTTGAAGCGGCGAAAAACTTCGTTTTCCCCTCGCGTCGTAAGATTCTTGAAACCATTCTTCGCTTGCTTTGACGTCGGCTACAATCTTTAAAAATAAAGATTTCGACAAACGAAATCGATCCCTAAACGTCTCGTCATTGTATTTCGGCCCCTCCACAAAATAGTCGTTCATTAGCACTTTGTGGGCAACGATCACGATCCACCATTTTTTTCTTTGGACAACTCGAGCCTTCAAGTTCGTTATATAACAACGGGAACCATTCAACAATGTCATCGTCCGAAGACGAAGAGCTATCGGTGTTTAGCGGAAACGAGTTGCTCGGAAATTCCATATTTTTTTGTTTTGAATTGAAGTGGTGATGAAATAGGTTTTTGTAGTAGAAGATTAAGAGTGTTTTGAGTTGGATTTGATTTTGAGTTGGATTGAAATAGTTGTTTATTTATATTGTTTTAAATTTTATTTTTTTTAGTTGGATTTTATTTTTTAGCGGAAACGAGTTGCTCGGGAACCATTCACCAACGGTCACCCCTCTCCCCAACGGTCAATTTTCTTGGGCTTCACACGCGATGGCCATCACGGCCGGACCCCATCACGAGTGATTGGGGGACCGCCGGCGGTGTTCCACAGCGGACCACGCGTGATGGGTTGGCCATCACGGACCACCCCGTCCCCCTAAGCCTATAGTGAGATTTTGAAATTAGTCACATGTGTCCATCGCCATTTTGATTTTTGAAACAAAAATGAAATTAAGAATAGCTAGAAAAGGAAACTGCATCAAAAGAACATGAAAAGAAACATTGGGAGGAAACTTCATAAAAACAAAATATGTAGTTTTTACCTTTATATTCCTAGGTGTGAATATGAGATTGACAAAAAGTTCAAAACCGACTTGGGATAAGTTAGATACAAATTATTTAGATGGAAAGCAAACACGCTTATATCCGTAACGGAACTCAACAACATTCTCTACCCTTTATACCCGAACCATATTATTATTATTATTATTATTATTATTATTATTATTATTATTATTATTATTATCCTGTGAACTATATTTAAGTATCAATGCTAGGACATGCTGTATGAATGGATTTTAGTTCAAATATCGACGAGAAAGGCCTTTGCCTCAAGAGGAATAACGGTTCTTAAAGGAGAAGATAGATGCGATTCAAGCAGTTATCACGGTGACACTTTGGACAATATGGAAATGGAGAAATGAACAAGTCTTTACAAGTAAGCAATGGCCAATCTCAAAGGTGATTTGAGGATGATAAAAAATGCTCCTTTTATAAGTTAAGAACCGAGAAAAAAAAAAGCAATTTGGATTGGGAAGCTTGTTGTAGGTCCAACTTTGTTAACCGAAACATTTCTTGTTTAATGAAATGTGGAATAGGGAAAGAAATTATTATTATTCTTTTGCAACATCTTCACTCAATATATATCCTACACGCACACTTATATTCCCTAAAGAAACCAACAACATTTGTAAAGTTATCCAACCGGCCAACCTATATGGACTTGTTAACCATGTTTAAGTATGAATAGATATATAAGGAAATGGTTCATTTTGGCAGCTCATAAATATTTGAAATCTCAAAACTATGAAAAAAAAAGTATTTAATTGTTTTCTGTTTCAAGAAATCAATCACAATTTAATTTCAAAACCTTTCATCACCTGCAAAAGCTTGACACAATATTAAACAAAAATATTCCCTTACAAAATTTAATTATCATATTAAGTCATTTATCTTTAATTTAAAAAATAAAGCACATGTAAATCCATAATATATCGCTTTATTAATCAGTAACAACACTCTTTTTAATTAATAATTACATTACTAGTGTTTATCACAACAATACAAGGATATTGGTGATAATAATAACTAGGAGTAAGCACACTAAGATAGCGTTTGGTATATAGTGATAATACATGAATGATATGGGGAATGAAATGATTCATTACGTGGAAATGAAGAAAATGGTGTTTGGACGTAACTCAAAGGAATGAAATCATCCATTACACATGGAATCTCATTCCATCAAAACCATTCATTCCTACCCCCTTCTTTTTTTCATTTCATTTCTCCTTCACCCTACTTTCTCAACACTACCACCATTATCATCGCCACCACCACCTCCGCCGCCACCGCCACCTGATCACAGCCGCTACCACTGTTGTTGCCTGACCACCACCACCGTCGTCGCCATCCTACCATCACCACCAATGCTACTACTACCACCCCCACCCCCACAACCATCCCGCCGCCACCACCACCGTCGACCTTGCAGTTTTTTTTTTGTAAAAAAAAGTATTTTTGAGATAGGAATATTTTTATTATTTTTATTTCATTCCTACTATTTATGTTGGATACCAAACAACATAAAGTAATTATTCATTTCATTCCTATAATTTATTTTACATATATATTTTAAAAAAAATTATATAAACGGTAGGCTTGTTTAGGCTTGCGAGCTGGCTCGAGCTCGATAAGTGAAGCTCGGGCTCGTTTATTAAACGAGCTTACTTTAAGGCTTGAGCTCAAGCTCGGCTCGTTTGCACCCCTAAAGACACCAGAGCACCTGCATGAATCCACCGTGTAAATTTCTTGAAATCTCAAGAACGAAAGCAAATGGGGTAAGCTAGCGTATTTGATTTGGTTCACGTTTTAACTTTATTTACTGTGACGTGAATTGTATTTTTAAAGAAGACAAACTGGGTTTGAGTATTCCTGTTTAAATATGAAGATTAACATGAATATAAAGTTTTATATAGATTTCTTTTATTCAGTTCTATATATTTTTATAGATATATATATTTTGGTCGTTTTTTTATATTTAAACTGGTTTCACTATTGTCACGAACAGGCTAACATACTGTTACTATCACTCAATGATAGATCAGCGAACACCCATCAGCATCCGGATTCAGATCCACCCTTCAACAATAATAATATAGTACTTAAAGTTCTGGGTTGTTGGGTTAACGGGGCACCCAAAACCCGCGAGAATTAACACTAAAATGAGTAGTCAGGTATAAGTAATGATTAATAAGGAAATGATCTACATGGCATCCTATGTGGACAACCTAGGTGAATGCCATGTGGACTCATTGTATTGCTTTAATATATTAGTAAGACCCAAGCTTACTTTTAAGTAGGGGTGCAAATGAGCCGAGCTGCTCGCGAGCTACTCGAGATCGGCTCATTAAAAAGCTCAATTGAGCCGAGCTTAACTGAGCCTAAGCTTAAAACTAAGCTCGTTTAATAAACGAGCCCGAGATTCACTTATCGAGCTTGAGCCAGCTCGCAAGTCTAAACGAGCCTGTCATTTATATAGTCTTTTAAAATATATATTTAATAATTAATATGTATAATGCTATGAGAAAATAAATAAAAATTAACTAAATAATATTTTATACATAAAATTATAATAGAAAAGAATACATAATAATTATATAAAAAGTAATTAATAAATATTAAACGAGCCGATATCTGTGTAAGTTAAACGAGCCTAGTCGAGCTCAGGCTCGGCTCGTTTGCACCCGTACTTTTAGGCTCGAGCTCGTCTATTAAACAAGCTAGAACAGAAATCACATCAAATCGTAAATCGCGCATAATTCAGTTCATATCAAGCAATAATTTGAGTAAATTAGCAAAATGTAGTGAATCTATCTGTATACGTACATATAAATACATAAACACACATAATACCCCGAATTCTGGTGACGGGTCCGGTGAATTTAGCTTCCAGCGGTGGTGGATCCAGTGAAGAAGACGGTGGTTGAGTGCAATAATTGGCATCGTTTGGAAAGAAGAAAATGAATTAAATTGGCGGTAAGTGAGAATGAGAAATGAGGATGGTATGGACTTAAATAAACGCACTCGAAAATCAAACCGGTTTGAAAATTTGTGTAGAAACCGGTTTGGAACTTATTGAAACAGTAGGTTCGGAACTGGTTTTGTAATTTCTCCATCAAAACCGGTTCCAACCATGTCAACCTAAACCGAATCGTAACCTTGTCAAAAAACGGTTTTAACCGGTTTTACGATTCGGTTAAAACCGGTTTCTTAACAAGGTTACGATTCGGTTTCGGTTGACATGGTTGGAACCTGTTTTGATGGAGAAATTACTAACCAGTTCCGAACCTACGGTTTCAATAAGCTTCAAACCTGTTCGATTTTCGAGTGAGTTTATTTAAGCCCATACGAGTCTCCTTTCTCATTCTCACCCACCCCCAAATTAATTCATCTTCTTCTCTCAAAACGGTGCCAATTATTGCACTCAACCACCATCTTCTTCACTGGATCAACCACCGCTGGAAGCTGACTTCACCGGATCCGTCACCAGAAATTGAGTATTATATATTTATGTATGTATATGTACGTATACAGATAGATTCACAGGATTTTGCTAATTAGGTCAAATTATTGTTAGATATGAACTGATTTGTGCACGTTTTCTCGATTTGAAGTGATTTCTGTTCTAGCTTGTTTAATAGACGAGCCTGAACCCGAGCTCGAGCCTAAAAGTACGGGTGCAAACGAGCCGAGCCTAAGCTCGATTAGGCTCGTTTAACTAACACAAATCTCGAGCTCGGCACGTTTTGAGCTCTGTTTTCAAAGCTCGAGCTTGACTCGTGAGTAGATTTTCAAGCTCGAGCTCGGCTCGTTTAATATTTATCAATTACTTTTTATATAATTATAATTATTATGTATTCTTTTCTATTATAATTTTATGTATAAAATAATATATATTATTTAGTTAATTTTATTTATTTTCTCATAGCATTAAACATATTAATTAATAATTATTAAATATATATTTTAAAAGACTATATAAATGACAGGTTGCGAGCTGGCTCAAGCTCGATAAGTGAATCTCGGGCTGCTCGATTGAGATTTTTAATGAGCCGAGCTGCTCGTTGTACCCCTACCTAAAAGTAAGCTCGGGACTTACTGATATATTAAAGCAATACAATGAGTCCACATGGCATTCACCTAGGTTGTCCACATAGGATGCCATGCAGATCATTTCCTTATTAATCATTAACTATTACTTAAAATACCCGACTACCCATTTTAGTGTTAATTCTCGCGGGTTTTGGTTGCCCCGTTAACCCAACAACCCAGAACTTTAAGTACTATATTATTATTGTTAGAAGGGTGGATCTGAATCCGGATGCTTATGGGTGTTTGCTAATCTATCATTGAGTGATAGTAACAGTATGTTAGCCAGTTCGTGACAATAGTAAAACCAGTTTAAATATAAAAAAATGACCGAAATGTATGTATATATCTATAAAAATATATAGAACTGAATAAAAGAAATCTATATAAAACTTTATATTCATGTTAATCTTCATATTTAAACAGGAATACTCAAACCCAGTTTGTCTTCTTTAAAAATACAATTCACGTCATAGTAAATAAAGTTAAAACATGAACCAAATCAAATACGCTAGCTTACCCCATTTGCTTTCGTTCTTGAGATTTCAAGAAATTTACACGGTGGATTCATGCGGTGCTCGGGTGTCTTTAGGGGTGCAAACGAGCCGAGCTACTCGAGATCGGCTCGTTAAAAAGCAAGAACGAGCCGAGCTTAATCATGGACGAGCTCAAGCCTTAAAGTAAGCTCGTTTAATAAACGAGCCCGAGCCCGAGCTTCACTTATCGAGCTCGAGCCGGCTCGCGAGCCTAAACAAGCCTGCCATTTATATAATTTTTTTAAAATATTTATTTAATAATAATTAATTAATATATATATACAATGTTATAAAAAATAAATAAAAATAACTAAATAATATATATTATTTATATGGAAAATTATAGTAGAAAAAAATATATAAAAATAATTATATTATTTAAAAAATAACTAATAAATGGTAAACGAGCCGAGTCGAGCTTGAAAAACTACTCACGAGCCGAGCTCGACTAGGCTCGTTTAATATTTATCAATTACTTTTTATATAATTATAATTATTATGTATTCTTTTCTATTATAATTTTATGTATAAAATATTATATATTATTTAGTTAATTTTTATTTATTTTCTCATAGCATTATACATATTAATTAATAATTATTAAATATACATTTTAAAAGACTATAATAATAATAATATTTTTTCTCTCGTTTATTCTATTTTGTATGTTCATAATTATTGGTGATTTTGATAGTTATATTTCTAGATCTTAATGAAATCTGATTGTTTATAAGTCTAACATGCGTTATTTAATTTTTGATCCATCCATTGATTAAGCAAGAGACGGATGTTGAACAGCCATCGACGGTCCACGTTGTTGTCCTCCGCCTCTCTGTCGTCCGGCTCTCTCTCTCACTATCTTTCTCTGTTCCTTTCTTTGGAATTTCGGGTAGATGGTGATGACTAATAAGAGTGTGGTTGGCTAGTGGTTGAAGAGTAAATGAACAGTGGTGTTTGGCTAGTGGTTGAAGAGCAAATGAAGTGTGTGGTGGAAATTTGAAATTTTCAAGAATAGTTATTTAATGAGAGGGAACAAAAGAGTTTTCTGATATTTATATAATAATAATAATTGTTTCTCGTTTATTCCATTTTGTATGTTCATAATTATCAGTGATTTTGATAATTATATTCTGGATCTTAATGAAATCTCGATTGTTACTAAGCCTAACCTGCGATATTTAATTTTTGATGCATCCATTGATTAAGCAAGAGACGGATGTTGAACAACCGATGGCGATCCACGTCGTTGTCCTCCGCCTCTCTGTCGTCGATCTCTCTCTCTCTCTATGTTCCTTTCTCTAGAATTTCGGGTATATCGTGATAACTGATAAGAGTGTGGTTGGCTAGTGGTTGAAGAGTAAATGAACAGTGGTGGTTGGCTAGTGGTTTAAGAGCAAATGAAGTGTGTGGTGGAAATTTGAAATTTTCAAGAAATAGGAATTTAATGAGAGGGAACAAAAGAGGTTTATGATATTTATATAATAATAATAACAATAATAATAATAATAATAATTTGTTTCTCGTTTATTCTATTTTGTATGTGCATAATTATCGGTGATTTTGATAGTTATATTTTTGGATCCTAATGACATCTGATTGTTTATAAGCCTAACCTGCGATGTTTAATTTTTGATGCATCCATTGACTAAGCAAGAGACGGATGTTGAACAGCCACCGGCGGTCCACGTCGTTGTCCTCCGCCTCTCTCTCGTCCAGCTCTCTCTCTTTCGGGTAGATGGTGATGACTGATAAGTGTGTGGTTGGCTAGTGGTTGAAGAGTAAATGAATTATATAGTAAATGAACAGTGGTGGTTGGCTAGTGGTTGAAGAGCAAATGAAGTGTGTGGTGGAAATTTGAAATTTTCAATAATAGTAATTTAATGAAAGGGAATAATAGAGGTTTTTGATATTTATACAATAATAATAATAATATTAATAATAATAATAATTTGTTTCTCGTTTATTCTATTTTGTATGTTCATAATTATCGGTGATTTTAATAGTTATATTTCTGGATGTTAATAAAATCTGATTGTTTATAAGTCTAACCTGCGTTATTTAATTTTTGATCCATCCATTGATTAAGCAAGAGACGGATGTTGAACAACCATCGATGGTCCACGTCGTTGTCCTCCGCCTCTCTGTCGTCCGACTCTCTCTCTCTCTCTCTCTCTCTCTCCCTCTCTCTGTTCCTTTCTTTGGAATTCCGGGTAGATGGTGATGACTAATAAGAGTGTGGTTGGCTAGTAGTTGAAGATAAATGAACTATGCAGTAAATGAACAGTGGTGGTTGGATAGTGGTTGAACAGCAAATGAAGTGTGGTGGAAATTTGAAATTTTCACGAATAGAAATTTTATGAGAGGGAACAAAAGAGGTTTATGATATTTATATTATAATAATAATAATAATAATAATAATAATATTAATAATTATAATAATTTGTTTCTCGTTTATTATATTTTCTATGTTCATAATTATCGGTGATCTCGATAATTATATTTCTGGATCTTAATGAAATCTGATTGTTTATAAGCCTAACTTGCGATATTTAATTTTTGATGCATCCATTGATTAAGCAAGAGACGAATGTTGAACAGCCACCGACGGTCCACGTCGTTGTCGTCGAGCTCTCTCTCTCTCCTTGTTCCTTTCTCTGGAATTTTGGGCTGATGGTGATGACTGATAAGAGTGTGGTTGGCTAGTGGTTGAAGAGTAAATGAACCATGGAGTAAATGAACAATGGTGGTTGGCTAGTGGTTGAAGAGGAAATGAAGTGTGTGATGGAAATTTGAAATTTTCAAGAAATAGTAATTTAGTGAGAGGGAACAAAAGAGGTTTCTGATATTTATATAATAATAATAATAATTTGTTTCTCGTATATTCTATTTTGTATGTTCATAATTATCGGTGATTTTGATAGTTATATTTCTGGATCTTAATGAAATCTGATTGTTTATAAGCCTAGCCTGCGATATTTAATTTTTGATGCATCCATTGATTAAGCAAGAGACGGATGTTGAACAGCCACTTGCGGTCCACGTCGTTGTCCTTCGCCTCTCTGTTGTCCAACTCTCTCTCTTTCGGTTAGATGGTGATGACTGATAAGAGTGTGGTTGGCTTGTGGTTGAAGAGCAAATGAAGTGTGTGGTGGAAATTTGAAATTTTCAAAAATAGTAATTTAACAAAAGGGAATAATAGAGGTTTTTGATATTTATATAATAATAATAATAATAATAATAATAATTGTAATTTGTTTCTCGTCGAACTCGCAGAGATGGTTTATGAGGATCTGGCTGCAGACGATGTTGTGGTGGGGGAAGAGAAGAAAGACAAGAAGTGGGTCGCTCCTGTTAAACGACCGGGTACCCAGTTGTGGAACTCTAAGGACAAGAAGGTGTGGGAGAGAAAGACGTGCAAGACGTGTGGGAAGGTGCACGATGGAGAGTGCAAGTGGGGCACTGGTTCGGATGTGTGTCACAGATGTGGAAAGGCTCATGGCGGAGAGTGTAGGCTTGGGACAAATGCCTGTTATAAGTGTTTGAAGGTGGGGCACTATGCTAATGAGTGTGATGTGAAACCCACATGCTACAAGTGTGGTAAGACGGGTCATATGGCAAGGGAGTGTACTGATGGTGGAGCTGGAGGTAGTGGAAAGAAGGATACCGATCAAGCTAGGCCAAGGACTAGAGCCTACATGCTGACCCAGGAACAGGCTAAACAGATTCCGGATGTTGTAACTGGTACGTTTTTAGTAAACGGTATTTCTGCTTCAGTATTATTTGATTCGGGTGCGAATAAGAGTTTCGTAGCTACACCATTTAGTAAATTAGCAAAAATGAAATGTTGCCGAGTGTCTGAAACTTTTATAGTAGAAACCGCTAGTGACGCTTCGGTTAAAATAATGAAAATGGTTAAGAACTGTAACATAGAGTTAGAGGGACATGAGTTCCCGGTTACCTTGTATGTTGTGACCTTAGGAGGGTTCGATGTAGTTTTGGGAATGGATTGGTTGTCTGAGTACGAAGCTCAGATAGTGTGTAAGAGTAGGATAATAAGGTTAAAGTCTTTGGATGGTAGTGCGGTGACGGTGTATGGTGATAAGGAAAGTTCGAGGCTTAATGTCATTTCGATGATGAAAGCCGAGGGATTGTTAAGGCGAGGGTGCGGTGCCTACCTGGCGTATGTTGTCAACGCTACTGCCGAGATGAAAGAGATGAAAAATGTTCTGAGGATCTTCCGGGGTTGCCACTGGAGCGAGAGATAGAATTTCCATTAGATTTAGTACCAGGAGCCCAACCCGTCGCGAAAGCGCCTTACCGTCTAGCACCGTCCGAGATGAAAGAATTGATGTCCCAACTGCAAGAGCTCCTCGACAATGGTTTTAGTAGACCAAGTGTTTCCCCGTGGGGGGCACCAGTGTTGTTCGTGAAGAAGATGGATGGAAGTATGAGAATGTGCATAGACTATCGCGAGTTGAACAAGCTTACGGTAAAGAATAGATATCCTTTGCCAAGGATTGATGATCTGTTTGACCAACTGCAAGGTTCAAGTTGGTTCTCATGAATAGATCTCAGATTAGGCTATCATCAGCTGAAGGTGAAAGAGGCAGACATCCCTAAGACAGCGTTTCGGGCGCGGTATGGACACTACGAGTTCCTCGTGATGTCATTCGGTCTAACGAATGCTCCTGCAGCATTTATGGACATGATGAATAAGGTGTGTCGGCCAATGTTGGATAAGTCAGTAATCGTCTTTATCGACGATATATTGATCTATTCCAAGAGCGAGTCCAATCATGCTGAGCATCTGAGAGAAGTATTGGACACTCTGAAGAAAGGGAAGTTGTACACTAAGTTTTCGAAATGCGCGTTCTGGTTGCGAGAAGTGCAATTTCTAGGTCAAGTGATCAATCCTGAAGGGATTACCGTGGACCCAGCCAAGATTGAGGTGATAACAAACTGGAAGACTCCACAGAATCCGACTGATATGCGAAGCTTCCTAGGGTTAGCCGGCTACTATAGGAGATTCATCGAAGGTTTCTCTAAGATAGCCGCACCGTTGAGCGGTATGACCCGAAAGTCGATAGTATTCAGTTGGGGTAATTTTCAAGAAGAAGCTTTTCAGGAGTTAAAGAAAAGACTCACGCAAACCCCAATCCTTGATATACCCGATGGTGACGAGGATTTGGTTGTTTGTACTGATGCTTCGCATCGTGGGTTAGGTTGTGTGTTGATGCAACGAGTAAAGGTGATAGCTTACACGTCTAGATAGTTGAAAGTTCATGAGAGTACTTATCCGACGCATGATTTAGAGCTAGAAACAGTAGTGAATGCCTTAAAGATATGGAGACATTATCTGTATGGTACTAAGTGTACCATTTACACAAATCATAAGAGTTTAAAGTACTTCTTCGAGCAGAAGGAATTGAACATGAGGCAGAGAAGGTGGTTGGAGTTGATTAAGGATTACGACTGCGACATTAAATACTATCCTGGTAAAGCTAATGTGGTCGCCGACGCGCTAAGTTGTGACATCTGACCCGATCCGACCCGACCCAGGTACCCGTTTCCCTTATCCGATCTCTTTCTTTTATGATTTAATATTTATTTATACTTATACTTTACTTTTAATAATAATATATTTTCCTTCCCGCCTCTTCCTCTCTCTTCCTTTCCGCCGTCCCGTCCCTCTTCTTCTCTCCGCCTTCTTTTCCCTCTTGTTGCCGTCCCGCCTCTTTCTCTCTCTTGTCGTTGTTCCGCCCTTAAGCCTTGAACCCTCCCCCTTCTCTCTTTGTTTGTCCTTTGTTTCTTCCCGCCTAAGGTTGTCTGCGCAGCTCCACGCGCCAGACTCCTTACAAGGAAGCCTGCGCGAAGACCAGTTGTTCCTGCGATACGCGAGGCGAACTGTTCTCGCAGCGCGCTAAGAATTGTAGTTCTTCTCGCAGCGCGCTAAGAATGGAAGTTCTTCCCGCGACGCGCTAAGAATTGTAGTTCTTCTCGCAGCGCGCTAAGAATGGTAGTTCTTCCCGCGACGCGCTAAGAATTGTAGTTCTTCTCGCAGCGCGCTAAGAATGGTAGTTCTTCCCGCGACGCGCTAAGAATTGTAGTTCTCGCAGCGCGCTAAGAATGGTAATTCTTCCCGCGGCGCGCTAAGGATAATAGTCCTTCCCGCGGCACGCTAAGGATTGTTCTCTGCCTGCCTTCGCCCTCGCGCGCGCGCTCGAGCCTTCTCGCGCTATGTCTTGAGTCTTTTCTTCTGTTTAATCTAGCCGTTTGCTCTTGTGATGTCTTATCTTCTGTGCTGTTGACCTAACCTGCCTTATGTCTGAAAAGTTACTTTCGGCGCAGCATGCGCACCAACCCCATTGGTTGACAGAAAAAGTGACTGACATTATCTTTTGAGATCTGCTTTTCCATGCTTGACCAGTACCTTTATCTGACCCGCCCATGCCTGTTTACTGTTACCTGTCAGCTTTTCCTTATTTCCTGCAGCTGCCATATCTTTTGCTTTTGGAATCTTTTGCTTTTTGAGATCTTTTCCCCTTTTCTAGGGATTGTGTTCCCTAGGGTTTCCCTATAAATAATAATGTTATTTTCCTAACACTACACACACAAACACTTATTTTAACCTCCTCCTTGATCTCTCTGCCGCCTCCCTCTCTGCCTCCGTCTTCCTCCCTGTTCTGCTCTGCTTTTCCGGTAATATATATTATATATAATAATTTACTTATTAATTATGCTAACTTATAATCAAGACTTAAATCAAATCATTAAAACAATAATATTTAATTATAGGTTAACTTGTGCTTGTTTAAAGTTGGTTCTTGCTTTATCTTACACCGCATCGTTTATCAAGTGAGTAATCTAGTATCTAATCCCTTTTTATTTTTAATGTTTTGGGATGTTCATGTGTTCATACAAACTTAGAGTCTTAAACTTGTTTATGAACTTTAGTCGCGCAGTATCCCATGTGTTGAGGACGTTTACTTGGCTGTTTATTTGTATGTGTGTATCATTAACCGCTTTGTTCGGCCTATTCCGAAGTTTTCATGGATCCATTAGATGAACACGGGAGACCTATCGTTTACGGTTTTCTTTGTTTACACTTGCACAGATGTTTTCTCGTTTTTGTGCTCATTTGGGAGCACGGATTGAACTATGAACTATGAGCTATGATCTATTTAGGCTTGATCACAATCTGATTGCACCCTTGTTAAACACCAGACATACACGTGTTGCGCGCAGATTTATTGTTATCTATGTATTGTATTAAACTTGATTTCTCACCAACACGCAAGTGTTTGACGTTTTATTTTAACACATGTTCAGGTTTGCAGTAGCTGTTTTGGAGCTTGTGGACACGTAGGAAGTTTTCTTTATTTTGGACCTAGATTAAAATGTATCAAGACAAGTTATTGTTGTTCGAATATTTTGCCTTATAATATATTGATTTATGTTGCTTTATGTTATCTTGTGTATACTTTGCGCGTGCGCGAATGAATGTATTTATTAAATATTGACACCCAATAGTGTCACGAGTAATGAAACAATATGTGGCGCCCCGATGTATAATCCGCCTTTGGTCGGGGTGTTACAGATTGGTATCAGAGCTCGTTGACTTTAGGATAGGTGGTTAGACGTAACGGCCTAGAATACCTAAGAGTCCCTTCTCGCGCATGAGAGAAATCTCATGTTTGCGCGCTTATTGTTAATTACTCGTTATTTATGAATATGCTCGCGCTTGCGCAGTATATGATTTTATGTTTTATTTCACGATATTTCGATTTTTGTTGAATTTCGATTTTTATTGATTTTACTTACATGTTCGTTTGTTGGATTTGAAAATCCGAAAAGTCATGGTGATACATGAATAGTTGATTTTCAATTTCCATTTACGATTATGTTCTGAGGTTGGAGACTTGAAAAGTCATGGTGATACATGAATTGTCAACCTCCAATACTCATTTTCTTGTATGTTTTATATTGAAGATTGAAAAGTCATGGTGATACGTGAATCGTCAATCTCCAATACTCGTTTGCTCGTATATTTTAAATTGGGAATTCGGAAAGTCATGGTGATACATGGATTGTGGATTCTTGATTCGAATTTGTTACCTTTACTAAGTCTGCATTTAGGGTCATTTATTTTACTTTAACTTTTGACAGTAACTGACTCCGCGAAACCAAGCTTTTCGAGGTTATACTTTGCGCTAAAACCAAGATATTAACAAAAATTAAAACTTTTATAGAATGCCTCCGCTATCTCGCCGCCATCAGAGGAGAGAAGCCTCGCGCAGACGATCGCAGCAACGTTCCCGGGAAATGGCCGCCGCGATAGCCCAAGCCTTAAACCAAAACAATGCTAACACCTCTGGTTACAACATTAAGTCCTTTAACGCGGGTAACCCTCCAAAGTTCACAGGTCTTGAAGGAGCCACCGTGATGCTCCAATGGCTCGAGAAGATTGAAAACACTTTCCTCCACACCCAATGCCCCTCAGACAGACGAACCCTATATGCTTCCAGTGTCCTGGAATCTAGAGCGCTTACGTGGTGGAATGGAGTAGCTCATGCGCGTGGCGCAGAAGCTGCTTCTAGCATGCCCTGGGAGGAATTCAAAGAAATTCTGACGCGAGAATTCTGCCCTCCCAACGAAGTTAAGCGCCTGGAAGAAGAATTTTGGAATCTTAAGCAATACAGTGGCGAAGCGCGCGAGTACGCGACGCGCTTCCATGAACTAAGCCTGCTTGTCCCTCACCTTGTTACCCCTTCCCGCCGAGCCATAGAGAAATTTCTTGGGGGTCTCCCCATGGAAATTCAAGATTCTGTATGGGCCAGAAACCCAGCAACCCTCTCTGACGCCATCGAGTTGGCCGCTGTGCTCAGCGACAACCATGTCAGAGCAGGAACCCTGTTCCTGCGGGGAACTGAGAAGACCAAACCCACCAAAACTGCCCCTGAACCAACAGAAACCAAACCAGAACCCTCAAACCGTAACAACCTCAAGCGCAGGCGCAAAGCCTATGCGCTTACCAGCCCGCCCATTGTCCAGCAACCCATCTATCAACCTCCAGTTTACGCGCCTAACCCACTGTCAACCTACCCAACACCTCCTGTAGTCCATAACTATGCCTTAACCAATCCGGCACTCCCTGCCCCGCCAACTAAGAAACCTTACACAGGAAACCACCCCTTTTGCCCAACCTGTAGACTCCACCACCCACCTCAAGTCCCATGTCGACTTTGTAACCGATGTGGCCGCGCTGGTCACCTTGCAGAAAACTGTAGAGTCCTTCCCGCCAATCCAATTGCGCCAACACCACCAGTCTACCCGCAGAACCCACAACCAACCTACCAAAACCCACGACCTAGATCGTGCTTTAACTGCGGTGATCCCAGTCATTTCCGGAACGCGTGCCCGAGACTACAAGTTCAGATTACGCAAGCGAATCCGGTGAACCAGATTTCGAACCAAGTGACGCGTGGCCGAGCTTTTAACATAACCGCGCACCAAGCGCAAGCGAATAATGACGTAGTTAATGGTACATTTTTGCTTAACGGATTTTATGCTTCTGTACTTTTTGATACTGGCGCCGATCGAAGTTTTATTTCTCGCGCGTTTGAGCAGAAGCTTGCGCGACCGCGCAGCGATTTAAAAGAAAATTTTTCAGTTGAATTGGCTAATGGCGAAACTGTTTTAATTAACTCAGTGATTAAAGATTGCACGCTTAACCTTAACGAAAACGATTTTCTGATCGACCTCATCCCTATGCCTCTTGGAAGCTTTGATGTTATTATTGGTATGGACTGGCTCTCAAAGAATCGCGCCGAAGTTATTTGCGCCAAGAAGATGATTCGCATACCTCGAGAAAATGGTGATCTTCACATCTACGGCGAAAAACCCTCCAGTGGTCTTAAGCTTATGTCTTGCGCCGAAGCCCAAAGACTCATGCGGAAGAAGTGTATTGCATTCTTAGCCCATGTGGTCAAACCTGCTGAAGAAAAGAAGAAGCTTCGCGATATCCCTGTTGTGCGTGATTTCCCTGAAGTTTTTCCTGATGATCTTCCTGGTATCCCTCCCGCTCGTGAAGTCGAGTTCCGTATTGATCTTGTCCCTGGTGCTTCCCCCGTAGCTAAATCTCCTTACCGTCTTGCGCCCGCTGAGATGCAAGAATTGGCAAGCCAACTTCAAGAGTTGACTGCTAAAGGATTCATTCGCCCTAGCTCTTCGCCCTGGGGTGCTCCGGTGTTGTTCGTTAAAAAGAAAGATGGTTCGTTTCGCATGTGTATTGATTACCGCGAGTTGAACAAACTCACCATTAAGAACCGGTATCCCTTACCGCGTATTGACGACCTCTTCGATCAACTCCAAGGTGCCTCTTGTTTCTCCAAGATTGATCTCCGCTCTGGCTATCACCAGTTGCGCATCCGCGATGAAGATGTTCCGAAGACTGCTTTTCGAACTCGTTATGGCCATTTTGAATTCTTGGTCATGTCCTTCGGTTTAACCAACGCACCCGCCGTTTTCATGGATCTAATGAATCGGGTGTGTAGGCCTTTCTTGGATAAATTCGTGATTGTGTTTATCGATGACGTTCTGATTTATTCCAAAACCAAGGCCGAGCATGAGCAACATCTTCGGTTGGTGTTGCAAAAGCTTAGAGCCGAGCAGCTCTTTGCCAAGCTCTCCAAGTGTGAATTCTGGTCGGATGAAGTACAGTTTCTTGGCCATGTTGTTAACAAGATGGGTATTCATGTCGACCCATCCAAAATTGAAGCAATCAAGAACTGGATTACGCCATCCACTCCTACCGAAATCCGTTCCTTTCTGGGCTTAGCTGGTTATTACCGGCGCTTCATTTCGAACTTCTCGAAGATCGCTTTGCCTTTATCAGCTCTAACGCACAAAGGTAAACCGTATATTTGGGGCTCGAAGCAAGAAGAAGCCTTTCTGACGCTCAAGCGTTTGTTGTGTAAAGCTCCTGTTCTTGCGCTACCTGAGGGTAATGAAGATTTTGTCGTGTATTGCGATGCATCCAACCAAGGTCTCGGTTGTGTTCTTATGCAACGAGGCAAGGTTATCGCTTACGCATCAAGGCAACTTAAGGTTCATGAAAAGAATTATACAACTCACGACCTCGAACTAGGCGCAGTAGTATTTGCCTTGAAGATCTGGAGACACTACCTTTATGGTACTAAGTGTATCCTCTACACTGACCATAAAAGCCTTCAGCATATCTTTGATCAAAAGGAACTCAACATGAGGCAACGCCGATGGAACGAACTCATCAGCGATTACGATTGTGAGATCCGGTATCATCCAGGTAAGGCTAATGTGGTAGCTGATGCGCTCAGCCGTAAACCCTGCCAGCTTAACTGTATCTTGCCGCGCACGCAGCTTCACTTTGCGCCGATTCAGAGCAATCTTGAATCACGCATTCGTGACGCGCAGCGCGCATCCATCAGTAATGGTAACCTTCGCGCCGAGTTAGCGTGTGGCGCGGAAGCACATTTTGTGCCCAATCTGAGTGGGATTCTCTGCTATCTTAATCGCATCTGGATTCCCTTTGATGAGAATCTTCGCGCTGATATCCTGTGTGAAGCGCATAAATCTCGGTATTCTATTCATCCCGGCGCTGATAAGATGTACAAGGATTTGCGCATTACTTATTGGTGGCCTGGTATGAAAAAGGATATTGCTGTGTTCGTAGCTAAATGCCTGACTTGTTCTAAGGTAAAAGCTGAACATCAACGCCCATCTGGTTTGCTCGAACAACCAGAAATTCCTACGTGGAAATGGGAATGTGTAGCGATGGACTTTATTACCAAGTTACCTTTGACAGCAAGTAAACATGATAGTATTTGGGTAATAGTGGATCGTTTGACTAAGTCTGCTCACTTTCTGCCCATTCGTGAAAACTACCGTGTTGAGCAACTCGCGCAGCTTTATGTCAAGGAGATTGTCTGCCGCCATGGTACTCCTTTGAGCATCATATCCGATCTCGATGGCCGTTTTATATCTCGCTTTTGGAAATCTCTCCAATCTGCGCTAGGAACTCGCTTGGACATGAGTACGGCATATCATCCTCAGACTGACGGTCAGTCTGAGCGAACTATTCAAACTCTTGAGGATATGCTCCGATCTTGTATTCTTGATTTTGGAGGTAATTGGGATTCACAC
Source organism: Bidens hawaiensis (assembly GCF_021521415.1). Classification (NCBI taxonomy): domain Eukaryota; kingdom Viridiplantae; phylum Streptophyta; class Magnoliopsida; order Asterales; family Asteraceae; genus Bidens; species Bidens hawaiensis. Next base: position 300,151 of record NW_027494050.1, read on the forward strand.
CTGCCTTTGATCGAGTTCTCCTATAATAACAGCTATCATTCCAGTATTGGTATGGCCCCATTTGAAGCACTTTACGGTCGTAAGTGCCGCTCCCCGATTTGTTGGAGCGAAGTGGGTGAAACTCAAATCACAGGACCCGAATTTGTTCAAGAGACAACCGATAAAATCGCCAAGATCCGTGATCATCTGCTGACTGCCAGAAGCCGACAGAAGAGTTACGCAGATCGCAGGCGAAAGCCTCTCGAATTTCAAGTTGGTGATCTTGTTCTCCTCAAAGTGTCGCCCTGGAAAGGTGTTGTCCGCTTTGGAAAGAAAGGTAAGCTTGCTCCTCGTTATGTTGGTCCTTTCAAGATTCTCGCGCGTGTGGGAATAGTTGCCTACAGACTTGACCTGCCGCCCGCGCTCAGCAATGTACATCCAACGTTCCATATATCCAATCTCAAGAAGTGTTTAGCCGACGAGAACCTTCACATTCCACTTGATGAAGTTCAAGTTGATGAATCTATGCATTTCGTTGAGAAGCCTGTTGAGATTATGGATCGCGAGGTTAAGCAAACCAAGCGCAGTCGTATCCCTATCGTGAAAGTTCGCTGGGAGTCCAAGCGCGGAGCCGAGTTTACATGGGAAAGGGAAGATCAAATGAAGATCAAGTACCCACACCTGTTCACTTCGAGATAAATTTCGGGACGAAATTTCTTAAAGTAGGGGAGACTGTGACATCTGACCCGATCCGACTCGACCCAGGTACCCGTTTCCCTTATCCGATCTCTTTCTTTTATGATTTAATATTTATTTATACTTATACTTTACTTTTAATAATAATATATTTTCCTTCCCGCATTTTCCTCTCTCTTCCTTTCCGCCGTCCCGTCCCTCTTCTTCTCTCCGCCTTCTTTTCCCTCTTGTTGCCGTCCCGCCTCTTTCTCTCTCTTGTCGTTGTTCCGCCCTTAAGCCTTGAACCCTCCCCCTTCTCTCTTTGTTTGTCCTTTGTTTCTTCCCGCCTAAGGTTGTCTGCGCAGCTCCACGCGCCAGACTCCTTACAAGGAAGCCTGCTCGAAGACCAGTTGTTCCTGCGATACGCGAGGCGAACTGTTCTCGCAGCGCGCTAAGAATTGTAGTTCTTCTCGCAGCGCGCTAAGAATGGAAGTTCTTCCCGCGACGCGCTAAGAATTGTAGTTCTTCTCGCAGCGCGCTAAGAATGGTAGTTCTTCCCGCGACGCGCTAAGAATTGTAGTTCTCGCAGCGCGCTAAGAATGGTAATTCTTCCCGCAGCGCGCTAAGGATAATAGTCCTTCCCGCGGCACGCTAAGGATTGTTCTCTGCCTGCCTTCGCCCTCGCGCGCGCGCTCGAGCCTTCTCGCGCTATGTCTTGAGTCTTTTCTTCTGTTTAATCTAGCCGTTTGCTCTTGTGATGTCTTATCTTCTGTGCTGTTGACCTAACCTGCCTTACGTCTGAAAAGTTACTTTCGGCGCAGCATGCGCACCAACCCCATTGGTTGACAGAAAAAGTGACTGACATTATCTTTTGAGATCTGCTTTTCCATGCTTGACCAGTACCTTTATCTGACCCGCCCATGCCTGTTTACTGTTACCTGTCAGCTTTTCCTTATTTCCTGCAGCTGCCATATCTTTTGCTTTTGGAATCTTTTGCTTTTTGAGATCTTTTCCCCTTTTCTAGGGATTGTGTTCCCTAGGGTTTCCTTATAAATAATAATGTTATTTTCCTAACACTACACACACAAACACTTATTTTAACCTCCTCCTTGATCTCTCTGCCACCTCCCTCTCTGCCTCCGTCTTCCTCCCTGTTCTGCCCTGCTTTTCCGGTAATATATATTATATATAATAATTTACTTATTAATTATGCTAACTTATAATCAAGACTTAAATCAAATCATTAAAACAATAATATTTAATTATAGGTTAACTTGTGCTTGTTTAAAGTTGGTTCTTGCTTTATCTTACACCGCATCGTTTATCAAGTGAGTAATCTCGTACCTAATCCCTTTTTATTTTTAATGTTTTGGGATGTTCATGTGTTCATACAAACTTAGAGTCTTAAACTTGTTTATGAACTTTAGTCGCGCAGTATCCCATGTGTTGAGGACGTTTACTTGGCTGTTTATTTGTATGTGTGTATCATTAACCGCTTTGTTCGGCCTATTCCGAAGTTTTCATGGATCCATTAGATGAACACGGGAGACCTATCGTTTACGGTTTTCTTTGTTTACACTTGCACAGATGTTTTCTCGTTTTTGTGCTCATTTGGGAGCACGGATTGAACTATGAACTATGAGCTATGATCTATTTAGGCTTGATCACAATCTGATTGCACCCTTGTTAAACACCAGACATACACGTGTTGCGCGCAGATTTATTGTTATCTATGTATTGTATTAAACTTGATTTCTCACCAACACGCAAGTGTTTGACGTTTTATTTTAACACATGTTCAGGTTTGCAGTAGCTGTTTTGGAGCTTGTGGACACGTAGGAAGTTTTCTTTATTTTGGACCTAGATTAAAATGTATCAAGACAAGTTATTGTTGTTCGAATATTTTGCCTTATAATATATTGATTTATGTTGCTTTATGTTATCTTGTGTATAATTTGCGCGTGCGCGAATGAATGTATTTATTAAATATTGACACCCAATAGTGTCACGAGTAATGAAACAATATGTGGCGCCCGATGTATAATCCCCCTTTGGTCGGGGTGTTACATAAGTCGTAAGAACGAGGAAGTCATTGCAACAGTGAAGTCATACCAGTTGTCTGTTTGATGAAATCATCAAAGCACAGTCAGAAGTGTTGGTAGATGAAGGACTAGTGAAGAAAGAAAGGATTTTCGGTCAGAAAGACGAGTTGATGGAAAACATTCATGGTGTTAAGACAGGTTTGACCGTATGTGGATACCACGCCATGGGGATCTCAGAGGTCGAATCTTAGATGAAGCTCATAAGTCAAGATATTCGATTCATCCAGGAACTACGAAGATGTACCAAGATTTGAAAATGGATTACTGGTGGCCAGGCATGAAGAATGATGTAGTAGATTATGTCAGTAAGTGCCTAACTTGCTTGCAAATCAAGGCAGAGCACCAGAAACCTTATGGAAAGATGCAGCCTCTAGAGATACCAGAATGGAAATGGGAACACATCACCATGGATTTCATAACAAAGCTACCTCGTACAACTAAGCATCATGATACCATCTGGGTGATAGTGGACCGTTTTGACCAAAAGTGCTCACTTTCTGCTCATACGAGAGGCCATCTCGTCAGAAACGTTAGCAAATTTGTTCATAAAAGAGGTGGTGGCCAAGCATGGAGTGCCGTTATCGATCGTGTCTGATAGAGATACTCGATTCACTTCGAGGTTTTGGAAGAAGTTCCATGAAGCTATGGGAACGAGATTGAACATTAGTACGGCGTATCATCCTCATACCGATGGACAGTCTGAAAGGACGATCCAAACCCTTGAGTATATGTTACGTGCTTGTGTTTTAGACTTTGGTGGAAGTTGGGATGATCATCTGCATCTAGCAGAGTTCTCCTATTACAACAGTTACCATTCAAGTATTGGTATGCCACCATTTGAGATGCTCTACGGTAGACGATGTAGGACCCCGGTGTGTCGGGGAGAGATTGGCCAGAAGGAGATGGGAAGCCTAGAAGTTGTGCAAGAAACCTCTTCAAAGTTCGATCAAATCAAGGCAAGAATGAAAGCTGCTCAAGACAGACAGAAGTCGTATGCTGATAAGCGGCGACGACCGATTGAGTTTAACGTTGGTGACAATGTGATGCTCAAGGTCTCGCCTTGGAAAGGAATCATTCGTTTCAGGAAGAGGGGAAAGCTGAGTCCAAGGTACATTGGACCGTTTAAGATTATAGATCGTGTAGGCAAAGTGGCTTATAAGCTAGACTTGCTAGAAGAGTTAGAAGAAATTCATTCAACCTTCCATGTTTCTCACCTAAGGAAATGCCTAGCTGATGACACGTCTCATGTGCCATTAATGGACATTGAGGTTGACGAACAGTTGAACTACATTGAGCAACCGATCGAGATAGTTGACCGCAAGGAGAAACAACTTCGTCACAAGGTTATACCTTTAGTGAAAGTGATATGGAAGCATCGCAAAGGTTCAGATGCTACTTGGGAAGCGGAGGATGAGATGCGCAAGTTTTACCGAATTTGTTTATGTAACCAAAACCTCTTTAAGGAGGGAAGACTTGTAACATCCTACTTTTTGGTTATATTAATAAAATAAATTTCGTCTATTTTATAGTGGGTCGTTATCGGTGTAGATAAATAGAATACGAGTTGAGCTAGTGTTGGGTAAACGGATATGGGTTATGGACTTGGGTTAGGAAAGAAAGAAGGAAAGACATGGGCTTAAGCCCATGATCCATAAATATATAAACCCTTAATCACCATTTAATTCCTCATTTACACATAATCCATACACCACCAAAACACACACTTAAGCTTTCTCTCTAGTTCTCTCCTTCTCTAGCCGAAACCAAGAAAGAATTCGAGCACCGACCCGAGGTAATGATAGTTTAATAGTGTATGAACTTAACCCGTTAGTATAGCCACGAAACGACGATCCGACACCGTTAAACCGTTTAAGTCACGAGATCCAGGGTGGAATCGGGTATAAACCGAACCTATGATGAGCTTAGGGGTCACCCTAGCTCAAATCTTGATCGAACGGGACGAAAAACGATGAAAAACGAGTAAAAACACGTTTTTTCCGGCAAATCCGCGGCTTTCCGGCGGCGGCGCCGGAAAAGTTAATACGAGCAACAGGAATGTAAGGGAATGACATTCCCTGACCTAACCCTAGTTCGCTATGGGAACTCAGCGAATCGGAGGATGATTCTTTAGCTGATTCGCATAAGGAAGCCTAACGAGCTAGACTTGATTCGTATCCGATTCGTTAAGGGAAAAGGGTAAAAAATTACCCTTGATTCGTATTAGCCAGTTCGTTAAAGGAGATAACGAATTAGATTATCCAATTCGCTACAGGAACTGATTCGTTTAAACAACCAGTTCGTTAAGGGGTTCAATTCCTTACAAGAACCAGTTCGTATGACAGCCGATTCGTTAAGAATAATGTAACGAATTAGAAGTTTAATAAATGACAGAACAATCCCTGACTTAGAAAAGAATGATTTAATTACAAAGAAGCCCTTGAACTTTTTAAGTTAGCAAATTTAATAATTTAATTTTCTAATGGAAAATGTGTTAAGACAATTAATGTAAATAAAATTTTTCCAAACTGACCTGGCAGCTCGACCCCAGCCAGGGGCTTTGCCCCTTGGACCCTGCTAGGGGCTGCGCCCCCTAAACCCCGCTGCCAAGGGCGCTGCCCCCCGGACCCTGTTCGATGAGGGTAATAATTAGATTAGAAACGCGAGATGAGTAGTGATAGTTAATTGATGCACGTAATTATTATACAGTTAGCCGTGCCCAACTGAAGAAGGGAATAACAATTAACAGTGAACGTAACCGACTTTAGGTGAGTTTCTAGCCCATTCCTTGTTACGTTTTCGGGGCTGTGTGCATACTCGATGTGATTAGTTAATACACTTATCCTAAATGATAAGTGTATGCCATATATGTATATGTTAAATACACAACCTATTAACAATATTACAATTCACACAAATAGCCCTCACACTATTCAACAAGTACCTTTCACCCCTAGGCTATTTATCACGTCACACAATCAAATTTACAATTGAATTTTTACTTTAAGATGGTGACATGCACATGGCATTTTGAACTCGATATAAGTTAATTGCCATCATGGGTACAGTATTTCACCATCACACGTTTATCAATAACCAAAGTTTCTTTTCCATTTTCATCAAACTTAGTCACATGATCCGTCAATATACACTATCAAGAATCCATTATAAATCTATGATCTCCTAGATGTGATCTTATTAATTCTGCTACTTGTTTCATATTGTTGAAGTTAGATGATCTCCTAGATGTGATCGATGTTTCATGTTTGAATGATAATGTGGATTAAAAACATTAAACACTTATGAGCTATGAAAATATGCCCAATTAAGGTGATATAAAACTTAGTTTGATTATCTTTTTCTATATGACCTAACTCGAAATGTACCCTATATATATATATATATATGGATGGGTTATCGTAAAAAGAGGATTGTGTCTAAAAAGTGTAAGAAGAAATCTGAATGGTTGGATCTTGGTAATCAAGGCTAAGATGGAAAGATGGAGTAATTAGAGGAGTGTTTTATTTTTAAGGCTTATAGTGGTGTGTTAAAAGGCAATTTTGACATATAAGTTTTGGTAACAAGGAGGTTGTCAACCTAATAATTAGGAAACTCCTACTTTTATACAAGTAATGTATCTCTTTCCAAAATTTTCTCAAGAAATTAATTTATTTTATTTATTCAAACAAATAATGAATCTATAATATCTTTCCACCATCAGAGCTCCACCATAATATCTTTCAAACCCAAAAGTATTTTTAATTAATTTTCGACCAGAGACCACACAATTGTAATAGAAGAAGATGGGTTATTTTCAATCTATAATCGTCTAGCGTGTTATATTATATATGGAAACATTATCAATATGTGATTATCACATTTTGATCCAAAATTTAAAACAAAACACCAACAACATTGTAATTCTATTACAGTGTGGTTTAAAACACAACACGAAGAACATTAAGAACAATAACCACGACCTATGAAATTAAAACACACATTGCGTATGAAATTAAAAAACAATATTGAACACTCCTTTTGATGGTTTTATTGAATAAATGTCGATAGTTTTATCAAATAACACAACCATTGGACGAATACTTCATGAAATTAAACAACCGATTAACACTGTGTAGTTTGTTTTTCACAAAAAACACACCAAAGTTGATGATTGGTGTGTTGTATTGCGTAATAGATAGCAGTTAGTGGTGGACTTTCTGAACTATTGGGTAAATTTAATAGACTTAAGTGTGTTTTTCTGAGATTTGTTGTGGGTTTGTTAGTTTGATAAACAAAGGATGGTGTGTAGTATGGATTGATTTTTTTGTTAAAGAAATCAAGATCTCGAAATTAGGAAAGCAGTTCAGAAATTCATATGCGATTAATAAAATAATCCGATCATGATGTGAGTAGTTTAGAAAATTTGATTAATTTAAGCATAAAAGTAGGAAACACAATTAATTTAGATTTTAATACCATAATTATAAAAATTTGACTTTTTACCATCTTACCCCTGTGTGTTTTATTTAATCCAATGGTCATATCTTTTCTACACCTTCTTATGAAATAATGTTTTTATTTTAACCTTCTATATATATTGTATTACAATAGACAAACAAAAAAAAGAGTAAAAGTAATACTCACCGTAGATGGAAGGAGTGAGGATGCCATCACCGACGACCATGCTACTCCATAGCATTGCAACAAAGAGTGGTGCAAACTTGGCGAACTTGCTTTGCTCGAGACTTCTTTGAACTTTTGATGATATCGTATTATTGTTTGGCAACTAATCATGATGATGACTCGATAGCTCTCGGTCCTCCTCGGGTTGCCCTCTCAGGATTACACCCACCTTTGTGTGTCAGCATAGCTTGGTGTATAATGCAAATGTGCCTGGAGTTATCCAAAAACAAATTCAGTACTAATTAGCTGGCTAGCACTAATATTTCTCTCTCTCTCTTTATATATATATGAACAGGACCATAAGAGAGAATTTTTTTGAAATTGAGAATTGTAAGAAAACTTTTTTGAAATTGAGAACTATGAGAATCATTTTAGACCACAAAAACCCAAAAATAAAAAAAAAAATCATAAAATAAAAAAAAAAACAAAAAAATCAAAAAAGTAAAAAAAAAAAAAACAAAATTCTTATATTATCATCCGGTTTAATTAAAAAAAAACTCGGTTTAGCTAAGTATATATACATATGTATAATATATACATATATGTACATTTACATGTGTTTTTTATACACATATGTATAATTTAAGATAAATGATACTGTACATATATGTATATTACGTAACTAAAGATTATATAAATTATACATATGTGTATAATACGACGTTTTTTAGTTTTTTTATTTTTATTTGTTTTAATGAAACCGGAATGAAATATAAGATTTTGGTTTTTTTACTTTTTAAAATTATTGTTATTTTTGCTTTATGATTTTTTAAAATATTTTTTTAAAGGTGTTTTTAGTGGTCCAAAATAGTTCTCAAAGTTTTCAATTTGCAAAGGGTTCTCTTAGGATCCTTACATATATATATATATAAGATCAGGATCATGAGAGAACTTTTTGAAATTGAGAACTATGAGAACCATATTGGACCACAAAAAACCCAAAAATAAAAAAAATCATAAAATAAAAAAAACACAAAAATCAAAAAAGTAAAAACCAAAATTCTTATTTTATCATCCGGTTTCATAAAAAAACTCGGTTTAGCTAAATTATATACACATATGTATAACATATACATATATGTACATTTACATGTTTTTTTGTACACATGTGTATAATTTAAGATAAATGATACTGTACATATGTGTATATTACGTAACTAAAGATTATATAAAATTATACATATGTGTATAATACGACGTTTTTTTTTTGTTTTTTTTATTTTTTAATGAAACCGGAATGTAATATAAGAATTTTGGTTTTTTTACCTTTTTAAAAGTTTTATTATTTTTGTTTTATGATTTTTTTAAATATTTTTAAGGTGTTTTTTATGGTCCAAAATGGTTCTCAAAGTTCTCAATTTGAAAAGAGTTCTTTTAGGATCCTTATCCTATATATATATAGGGGATGGTTCAAGAGAGAAATGATATTATTGCAAGAAATGTAAGAAATGAATATGGACCACTAGTTTTATTTTAAGTTTTAAATGCTTAAAGCTAAATAAAGAAATTATTAATTATTCTCTTTCTTCAATTAATATAACTAATAAACCATAATACTTATTTATTTAATTAATATAACTAAATAAATTATTATAATTAGAAAATATTAAGAACCCATTTATTTTTATAACTTACTTTTTGTTTCTTGAATTTTTATCCTACACACGTATAATTTATTCATACATTAAAATTTCTTTCTATCTAAAATTAATTTCTTCCAACTCAATATATTAATATACATCAACACATACTTACATTATGATGAATAATACCAAAAAATAATTGTACATGTGTTTGCATTAGATATCAACAAAAAACATACAACCTACACAAAAACGTATAATCTACATTTGTTCTAAGAAAAGACGACATATAACCTACACACGAAAAACATTTAACCTACACACAAAATTCATCATCAATAAAATACACACGCACACGAAAACATATAACATACACACCAAAAACATCTACACACGAAAATTTTAACTTTGTGTAGATTATCTACACTTGTTCAAAACAAGTGTAGGTTATATAACTTTATAGGTTATATAACTTTGTGTAGGTTGTATATTTATTTAACTTTATGTAGATTATACATTTTTATTGCTCAAAACTAGTGTAGGTTGTATATTTATCGAACTAAAATACGTTGATATATGCTAATATATTGAGTGGAAATTATTTTTTTAATATAAAGAAATAGTATTATATGAATAAATTGTATTTATGTTAAATAAAATGAAGAATGCGTAAATAAAAAATAAAACTAAATTAGTGTTTTTATCTTTTTAATTATTATATTTAAATTAGTTAGATATATTAGAGATATTTATGTATGGTTATATTAGTTGTATTAATTGGAGTGAGAGAGTGCATTTATTGTTGCATTAACATCTTTTTTTATTTATTTTTAAATATTTAAAACCTAAAATAAAACTAGTGGCTCATATTCATTTCTCTCATTTCTTGCAATAATTTGATTTCTTTCTTGAACTTAAACCTATATATATACATAATATATATATATATACATATATATATAATATATATATATAAATATATATGTATGTATATATGTTTGGACCACCAAGCATGTGTTATAAAGATAGACTAGCATAACAAGATTAATTGTCCTACAGTTTGATATATCTTCACAATAGATCACCGCGAATGCCTTGAAAATCCGCTAAGCATTACTTGGTAAGATCTATAGTTTAAAATATCAAAACCATTATATAATTCAAATGAGTGTATTTGAAATAGAAAAAACATTTAATGAATGAAACAAAGAAAACGAGACAATCTTATGATTGATGAAGTGTAAGATAACCAAAAGATGCAAGCAAAACAACCTGCAAATAAAAAACACACAAGGTAACTTAATGTGACAGGTCTTTTAACCTACAAGATTGTCTCATTATTTGCATATGCTAACAAAGGTTTGATGCTAATGACAATAATAGATTAAGCTTATAAACATATCATTGAG